>NC_048302.1:27746743-27806321 GCF_013100865.1 Trachemys scripta elegans | reverse complement strand
CCCCATTGTTATAGTGTTATTTGGGAAGGGGGGTGTTATTTCTTTGCTGGGGTCTGTGTTGATTGTTTTTTGGGGCGGGGGGTGTACTGGGGTTTATACTCCTTGCCAGTAGTGGTAGCATTATTCATTTTCCCAAAGGACAGAACAAGGTGTGGAGACACCAGGCAGCACAAAAAAGAACTCAGGACCCAGCCCTTCCGAGTAGAGGGAAGAAACCACTTGAAGTAGCAAGAACCAGGGAGGAGGCTTGAGCCATACCTTGGGGAAGGAGCTAGACAACAGTGTAAAATACTCAAAAAGTAATTTATTATCCATCCTCCCCTCTCCCCCGGAGAACTGTATGAGTACCTGGATAAATGAATGAAGAAATTAGATTAGTAAAATTGCTTACATGCACATGGACAGAATCATGTACTGCTGTTCATCAGTATGATCTATTTAAAGTATTTTACTGCCTTCTAATTGAGTTTGATTTTGTTTGTTCACACCAGCAAGAAAGCTCATGATAACCTGACATGGATTTTCCTATATGATCTATTTTAAAGTTATTGTCCTCTTGTTATGAGAAAGATAGGACAGGCACTCTGTTGATGTTAGTGAAAGTCATTAAACACTGAGTTATTAGCAAAGGTAAAATATACTTAAGAATTTGTTTTGGCTTTCACAGCGAGAACTGCTCTGGGGAGTGGGGAGAGTGGGTTAAAGAGGTGGAGCACCAGAGCAACAGTGGCCGGAGGCACTCTGCCTACAGAATGCTGAACTAGACTGAAGGCTTACAGGATTGCTAAAAAGGAGAGCATCTCAAGTCAATTCCTACACCTCTGAACAATCCTCTTGGCCATGACTCGGGGATTGTTCAGCACATGTGCTAGCCATCCTCAACCCCTCATGCTCAGGCAGGAGAAGCACTAGCATTCCTGATGCCCTCTGCATGGGTGTACAAGGAGAGGGGGAAAGACTCTCTTACCTCTCTTCATTCAGCCCTTTCACACTTGCATAGGAGCAATTAAGATTTAGATCTAAGGCTCAGATCCTCAAAGGTATTTAGGTGATTTCAATGGGAGTTAGGTGCCTAAATGACTTCGAGGATCTGGGCCTAAGAACCCCAGGCTCACCTCTTGTAGGAAAAAACCTGCAGGGAGGGAAAGTGCCTCAGAAACATAGTGATTCCTGGCTGTATCCCTGACTTTAAGCCTACTCAAACATGCACCAGCGGACATATTGACCTCTAGTTGAGCCCATGCTCAGAGAGCTGTATAATTGGCACACCTGTATCAAGCACGGTTAGCCGGATCAAGTTTTAGGCCCTACATATTCCCCCTTACTGGTTTTAAATTTTAGAGCAGGTGCAGGGTATTCCTTCATATTGGTACTTCTGCTGCTTTGTTTTCTTTTCCATTTTTTTCTTATAACTTCCCATCTCCTAATAAGATCTGTGTTCTCAGGTAAAGGATGCCAGCTTCCACGGTGCAACCAGCATCCATTAGCCTGGTGAGCTAGAAACACTTGGCCTGAAGCTGTGCCACACAAGTCAGAAAGCAAAAGACCAGTATTTAAGATCAGTAATTTTGATAAAAAATAATACTATATTTGAATGAAGCTGATCATTTTGATGATTTTGTTGACACTGAGGGAAAACCATCACTTGGAGATGCTTCTCACAGTAGTCTGTAGTCATAATTTACTGTAATACTACGCTGACTTTCTAACTTCTAATATCTCTGTTTACACCGCTGCTGGAGGTAACAAAAGCAGCAATATTGTTGCATTTCAGTAATACATAAGCACAGCATTACTGCTACACATCATTTTATCTTTCAAATGCACACTTTTTCACATACACTGCATATTATCATGTTTCCCACAGCATAGTTTTAATTTCCTTGGAATGTGTTCTTTTTATTTATTTATTAATAGCTATGGTCATTCAATATGTAATTGCCCTGCTTCCTCTCACTCATGGTGCTGTAAATTAGGAGTGCCTCGTTATGACTTAATGAATTACGGCATTTATTCATTATTTATTTATTTGTTGTGCAAATCAATTGTGACACACTGGTATAAAAGTAGGGAGAGAAGAAAATCAGACCATTGCCATTTAAAAGTTAGTGGTTGAGGATTAAACAGCTATCTCTGGTGATACATTCACAACAGCCTACAAAATGCCTTTAGCACAGTTTGCTAAAAATCCCAAGCTCTACCATACTTTCTGGGAAATTTAAGAAAACAAAATCTGTTCAAATTTTAATGGGAGCTGATAGGAAATATATCACCACGGTCTGGCTCACAAAAGAGATGTGATTAGAAAAGAACAAGGAATATGAGATATGGAACAAATCACAGCCCAAATCCAATGATCTCAGAACCAGTTTGAGGAAATATTGTTCTTAACACACCACTCACAGCATACTAAACAACAACAACAAAGCGAACAAACAAAAAGTCAGCAATGGATACACACCCTTGGCCTCAAACTGAAATATTAAAACACCAGCACTAAAAGAGTCTGGCTTTCCTTGAAAATATGGCATGGCTATAACAAACATCTGAACTACCTACCCAGGTACAGATCACCTCACAAACTCTGAATATAAACTGACTCACGTGCATAGCTACCTGATACTGATTTACAAACTGATGCATTGCACGAAATATCAGCAGAACAATAGGCTGTGATCCCTCTTTACAGCACTATTATAGCAAGGCAACAGCTTTGCTACAGTTTAGGTTAAGACCAGCCCCAGCTTTCTGTTTAAAGCTTGACGGTTCTAAGAGCTCAACAAACTGTACAGTTAATCAGATTGCCTTGAAATTTGGTGTGCCTCATGGCAGCATGGGGTATGGTCAGTGATCCAAATTTGGGGCCATTTAATGAATGGGCTCCCAAGATACAACCCCTGAAAAACAAAACAGCTGTTTTTTAAAGTTGATACATTCTGGCAATGTTCTTTTGCTATAGTTAGAGATCAAATCATAACACCTGGGTTTCAAATGCTCGAGGGTCTACCCCACCAGAGTGCATGGCACCAACCAGCCCCTGGGGGGAAAGCAAATTAAAACATGATTTGAAAAGGAGTTTGCTTCTCCATTTAGGTGCACTGAGGCTTAAGGGATTACACTAAACATGTATAGAAAGAAGGCAACTATTTAGAAAACAACCTTTTCATCCCAAGATGTGGGTGGCTCTGAGGATATATCATGGTCACCAGATTTGAGCACTGCCCCAGGCACTGTGAAAAAAAAGCAGGCATATTGCTCCAATATGCCTCTATCAAAGGAGGCTTTTTATTTTGGGGGAAATGTATTCTGAGTACAGCAAAATATTTAGAAGGTGTTGAAACTTTTAACAAAACAAAACAAAAAACCTTCACAAGCAAATGCTCATTGGGAGGGGTGGATGACTGGGTGCAAGAGTAGGTAAGAATCAGGGGAGAGGAGTTGGGGGTTCAGGTCCTCTCCTATGTGTCTGCCATGAGCATTTACAGAAGTGTGATGACCCCTTCCTTGCCCCCCTCTGGTGAGTCAGGTTCTGAACTTTTGAACCCAGTTATACTTTTGGCTTTCACAACATCCTATGGCAATGAGTTACATAACTTGCCTATGCGTTGTGTGAAGAAGTAGTTCTTTTTCTTTGTTTTAAACCTGCTATTAATTTCATCAGGTGACCCATAGTTCTTATGTTATGTAAAGGGGTAAATAACACTTCCCTATTCACTTTCTCCACACCATACATGATTTTATAGATCTCTATCATATCCCCCTTTAGTCATCTCTCTTCTAAGCTGAACAGTCCCTATCTTTTCAATCTCTCCTCCTATGGAAACTGTTCCATATCCCTAATGATTTTTGTTGCCTTTATCTTTACATATTTTTTTGGGGATGGGGAAACTAGAACTGTATGCAGTATTCAAGGTGTGAGGAAACCATGGATTTACTTAGCAGCAATATGATTTTTTTCTGTTTTATTAGGAACCATTAAGAAAGGCACAAATACCATTCTGTTAGCTTTTTGGACTGCCACTGCTTGTTGAGCAGATGTTTTCAGAGAACTATCCATGATGACTTCAAGATCTCTTTTCTGAGTGGTGACAGCTCTTTAGCCCCCATCATTTTGTATATACAGTTGGGATTATTTTTTCCACCGTGCATTAATTTGCATTTATCAATATTACATTTCATCTGCCATTTTGTCATCTGTCACGTGAGTTTGTTTTGTAACTCTTCATAGCCAGCTTTTGACTTACCTTTCTTGAGTAATTTTGTATCATCTGCGTATTTTGCCACCTCCCTGTTCATCCCCTTTTCCAAGTCATTTATAATATGTTGAACAGCACTGTTCCCAGTACAGATCTTTGGGGACCCCCTATTTACCTGTTTCCATTCTAAAAACTGACCATTTATTCCTACCCTTTGTTTCCTATCTTTTAACCAATTACTAATCCATGTGAGAATGGTCCCTCTTATCCCATGACTGCTTAGTTTGCTTAAGAGCTTTTGGTGAAGGACCATGTCAAAGGCTTTCTGAAAGTCCAAGTACACTATATCCACCGGATTACCCTTCTGTACATGCTTGTTGACTCCCTCAAAGAATCTAACAGATTGCTGAGGCATGATTTCCCTTTATAAAAGTTGTGTTGACCCTTCCTCCAAGAAATCATATTAATCTATCATTTGGTACTTCTGTTCTTTACTATTGTTTCAACCAATTTTCCTGGTACTGAAGTTAGGCTCATTGGCCTGTAATTGCCAGGATTGCCTCTTAAGCCTTTTTAAAAAAATCGGCATTCCATAGCTATCCTCCAGTCATCTGGTACAGATGGCAATTTAAGTGATAGGTTACATACTGGAGATAGTAGTTCTGCCATTTCATATTTGAGTTCCTTCAGAACTCTTGGGTAAATACCATCCGGTCCTCGTGACTTATTGTTTAATTTATCAGTTTGTTCCAAAACCTTCTATTGACCCTTCAATCTGGAATAGTTCCTCAGATTAATCACCTGAAAAGAATGGCTTGGGTGTGGAGATCTCCCCGCAAATCTTCTGTGGTGAAAACTTATGCAAATAATTTATTTAGCTTCTCCAACAGCCTTGTCTTTCTCGAGTGTTCCTTTAGCACCTTGATTGCCGAGTAGCCTCAATGACTGTTTGGCAGGCTTCCTGCTTCTGATGTGCTTAACATTTTTCTTGCTGTTAGTTTTTGTGTCTTTAGCTAGTTGCTCTTCAAATTCTTTCTTGGCTTGTCTTATTGTACTTTTACACTTGACTTGCCAGAGTTTATGCTCCTTTCTATTTTCCTCACTAGGACTGGACTGTCAATTTTTAAAGGATGCCTTTTTGCCCCTAACCACCTCTTTTACTCTGCTGTTTAGATATGGTGGCATTTTACACATTGCAAACATTTCAAAGCATGACTATTATCCCCATTCCACTATACCAAAATGTGCGGGAGGGGGGAGGGAGGGAGAAGTACTGAGGAATCACATAGCAACTTCCTGTAACTCTCTGCGACTTCCTGTAACTGTCCCTTTAAATTGGGGGGGGGGAGGTAAAAAACCAACTCAGAAACACTATTGTTATCATTTCAGTTCAGCTCTTCATAAATGACTTACCTCTGAACTCCCACAGTTTTATATATTTTAGCTGAATTACTGTTTTTCATTCCCAATGGTCATATACTATATCGTACAGACATTCAAATAACCTCAGATTTGTTTTTGACACCATTACTACTGGAGATAGAAAACAGAAAATGGAATGAGTAAAATAAATTTAGTTTTACACACATAAATGCTAATATTGAGAGATCTTTTTATTAAATTACTGACGGTTCTTCAGTCTTCGGTTGAAGACCTCTCTCTTTTTTTAAGTGTTTGGTTTGTGCTCTTCTGTACAACTGAATACTAAGGGATTTCTCTTCTGAGCAAGCTAGCTTTCACAAATAACAATCTTCCTTAGATTTATTTTTGTTGTTTCTCCTTTGATTACTGTTCTTGCTTCCTCACTTTTCATACCCTCATACTACTTTTTTCAAAGACTTCCAAATCTTACAGAGTACTAATTCTGCAGAACAGAATACCCACTGCTGTTTGACAAGCTGTGTAATCACTACAAATTCCTCAAAAGCACCTCCATCATGCCAACAAGTTATTTTGCCAATCGTGTGGAGTCAAACATTTTCTTGCTTCCCCCTCATTAGTTTTTAACTGGGCTGAAGAATAGCCATCCCACAGACCATTTCTCTTTTGCCTTATGCCAATTATGGTGGCTCAGCTTTTAGCTTACTCAACTACACTACATTCAGTCCCTGATGCACAGAACACTCAGAGATCCCTCTGGCAGTGCAATAGGTGGTGGCGAAAGTGGAGACTGGAGTCAGGGAAGAACATAAGGGATTTGCATACCCTTCAAGGCTTAGACCCAGCTCCACAGGAGTGTTCTGTCCAGCACAGCAATATGCAGAGGGTGAGGGAGTCCACGTAGGTATGGGCATAGTGAGGTTGGGCCAGAGAAAACACTGTTTTGTGGTTCCCCATTCCTCTCCCTGCACCCCACAGCTGAGCCACATTATGGGTGAAAGACACCCCTATGCCAAGAACCAGCAAAAGGCTTATTCAGCACTTAAGTCTCACTTAAAATATATTTTGAGAGCTTAAATCGATCTTAAGCAGTGTATAGGACCTCTTCACAGTGATGAATTTCACCACAGGCTGTGTCAGCCAGGAAGTAAGCGCAGGCTCAGGAGAAGGAGACCTCCTCCCCTTTTCCCAGTACTGAGCCCAGCCTTGAGGCTGCTCTGAGCTCCATCAATTGATCTTCCAGCTGGGAACTGCAGGAGCACAGCAAGTTCCATGCCTCCTTCCCACTACTGACATGTTCCATCTGCCAGTCCAGATCTGTGTGTGGGAAGGGGGGGGCTCTGGAGGAGCCAGAGGGAATCCCTGGCTTTGGGACAAATAGCAGTTTCCACTCCCTTCGCATCACCTGAAACCCATGTACCATATTAGGGCATTACATGGAAGATGCATGCACCTCATATACAAATGGAGAATCAAGGAGTCGCCAAAATGTGAATGCAGAGTGTGACGGTGCACCCCATAAGGCTTTATGGAAATATGCTTATGAATGTATATATATGTCATAACTGGAATATGTTTTATGCTACATATGCCATGTAAGATATCTGCAAAGGTTATGATCTACTGAATCTATTCATCTTATTTGTATGCATGTGTCATTGTTGTATTCGAAGTTATGAATATTGGCTGTATATTTGCTTGATTTCTAAGTAGCCTTAGTAATGCATTTGGTCAGCGTCTTGAGAAAGAAATGTGCAAGTTAAGTGCCCAATCAAGAAGCACTTAACGGACTATGGATCTTGGAAGGGTCCAATCCACATAAGAAGTCTACTTGAGGACGTTCAAGGCAGCATGTGAACCATGCTACCTGTAAGTTCTGAGTCATGCATGTACATGTGACTTGCCCATGTGACTCCAAAACTCCATCTTGGAGCTGCATTTTGCATAGGAGAGAGGAGGGGGTCTCCACCCACAAGAGAAAGTCTATTTAAACCCATGGGAGACCCCCTCCATTTGGTCTTCAGCTGGCTCAAGAGATAGTCTCTCCACCTCTGAGGATACCTGAAAGAAACTGGAACAAAGGACAGTAACTACAGGGGGTGTGAGTGATTGCTGGACCCAGACTAGAAGGAGACTAAACTATAAAAGGAAGCTTACTGGAATTTCTCTGAGGCTGAGGTTTTATCTGTATTCAGTTTTCTTACTGTATTAGACGTTTTTTTGTTTTATTTTGCTTGGTAATTCACTTTATTCTGTCACTTAAATCCTACTTTCTGTATTTAATAAAATCACTTTTTACTTATTAATTAACCCAGAGTATGTATTAATACCTGGGGGGGGGGGAGCAAACAGCTGTGCATGCCTCTCTATCAGTGTTACAGAGGGCGAACAATTTACGAGTTAAACGGATTTATTTGGGGTTTTGACTCCATTGGGAGTCTGAGTATTAAAGAAAGGAACACTTCTTAAGCTGCTTTCAGTTTAGGCTTACAGCTGTTAGGGGATGTGGTTCAGACCTGGGTCTGAGTTTGCAGCAGGCTAGCAGGTCTGGCTTAATCCAGGCAGGAGACTGAAGTCCCAAGCTGGGAGGACAGGGAAAGCAGGGGCAGAAATAGTCTTGGCACATCAGTTGGCAGCCCCAAGGAGGTTTCTGTGATCCAACCCGTCACACAGAGACTTCCAAATCCTCGAACACTCTGTGAACACACTGCCCCATCTTTTCAAGTCCATGAGGTCTAGTAAACATGCACTCTCCTGAAGCTCTTGAATGGATTTCAAACCTTTCTATTAACTTATAATTAATTATGTTATGTTAATTAACTTATGTTGCTATTTTCATACAAAAGAAGAAGTAGAAGAATGCCATGCAGGGAGCAGAACAGGGCAGAAGTTTGGTCACAACATTTTTTTACTTTCTTTTTCCAAACTTGCAGGGTTCTGGGTAAGTTTAAAAAAAAAATTTCCAGGTGAATATAGGCCCCTCAGCCCTTAGACATTTTTTTCCTTTGGCTCTCTTACTTGCCATCTTATCACTGCTGCTGGATGAGAGATTTTCTTTCATAAAACATAATTATGCTTTAGATGACCATAATTTTAATCAGAGCTGCACTGGATGTATGAATGCTTCATGTACTGCAGGTGTACAGTACAGTAGTTAAACAATGAGATGAAAGACGAGTTTGAATGGGTCATTGATTAAGGGAAAACCAGCCTGTAAGGAAGCTTTATGGAACATTTGAAGAACTCATACTTTAAAATGAAAAACCAGTTGCTGTGTATTTAATAAGAAATTTTACCAGTGAAGATATCCATGATCAACAGGAAAGAAACAGGACAGGATGAGGTTCTTGAGTAAAATATTCTGCCTATCTACAGACCTGGGATTTTATAATTCCATCTGCCTGCATGATGAATAGTATTGAATAACATTGAGTTCCTGTAAAAAAAAACAAAAAACAAAAAAACAAAAACAAAAAAAAACCACCTCCACTCCTGTCTTGCAAGAAGGGCACATTTCAAGATTTCAGGGATCTGATTGGTTTTTAGTGAAAAGTATACAACTTTCCCTGGACTCAGCATGAGTTGCATATGTTCAAGTGACGGGGCAATCAACATATACTACAGGACTGTAAATTAATTCCATATTTACATTGTTATTCCTCATTTTCTGTCCTATACTTTTATATTTAATATTGTATTCCCATAGCGTCTAGGAGCCCCAGTCATGGATCAAGACCCCATTGTGATAAGGACAAACACAGGACAAAAAGACAGTCCGTGCACCAAGGACCTTACAATGTAAGTATAAGATGAGACAACAGATGGATACAAACAGATCAGGGAAAACAGGGAAACAATGAGACAGTATTGATCAGCATGACATGCAGTGGTATCAGCACACCAGCAACCTAATCACTGTCAAGTTTTTTTGTAGTCATCACAGCAAAGCAGAGTTTTTAGGAGGATTTTGAAGATGGCTAATGAGTTAGTTTTGTGGATGTTTACTTTTTTCAGATATTTATGGAGAGTTCCTCCTAAGCACAAGGGGCAACATGGGAGAAATGATGAAAGGGCTTGTTTGAAAATTGAAGATGTGGGCAATGGAGGCTGGTATCATGGGCTGATTGGAAATGGAAGCTGACATTTCAAGAGGGAATGAGAGCAAGGATACATAGGATGTGGATAGGCTGCGAAGGGCCTTAAAAATGAAGACATGCAGCTTATGCTTGAGAAAAGCTAGTGGAGAGGTATAAAGAGAAATGTGAGATGGTGAAAGTAATAAGCTAGGAAAACAATCTTTTCAGCAACATTCTGAATGCATAAGGGTGGAGCAAGACTGCATTTGTCAAGGACAGAGAAAGGATGTTGCAATAATTGAAATGCGAGATAATGAGAGCTTGGAGGAGAGTTTTAGCTGTGTTGATGGATTTGAAGTTGACATATCTTATTCTGACTTACCCCCCGTCCTCACGGCGCGGGATCGACGGGCACGGTTCCCTCGTCGACTCCGCTACCGCCGCTCGCTCTGGTGGAGTTCTGGAGTCGATGGGGAGCACGTTTGGGGATCGATATATCGCATCTTAACTAGACGCGATATATTGATCCCCGATAAATCGATTGCTACCTGCCAATACGGCGGGTAGTCTGCACGTATCCTAAGAAGGATATTACCAAGCCCCGAGTCAGCAGTGGGAGGAGACCTCAATTGGGAAGGAGGCCTGTGGAGAAGGCAAATTCCAGGGAATAGTTCCTGGAAGAGCAAGAAGACAGCTTGCAACTGGGGAGAAAGAAAGAAGGAATGTTAAAGAGAAGATAGACCCTCAGGCATGGGACTGTGCTCATATGAAACTGGTGTGAAGACTTCATAGGCTTAAGTTCTATTTTGAAAGACTTCAGGCAGGATTTAATAAATTGGACCCCAAAAGGGGAATTATTTGAATATCTGTACTATGGACTTTTTAAGGGGCCTGAGCAGAAGGGAAAACAGAGGCAGAGCCCCACTCTGAGTCATAAGTGGGTGCTCGGGAGGTGGTTTATCCTGTTACAGTTATGAAAAAGAATTTACAATGTTTAGACATAGTGAAGTGTTGCTGTGCAATATTATACAGATGCTATGTTTCATCCCCGAAGTGGCTGCATTTCGATAGTTAATAAAGAACTCTCTGTATTGTTTAATACACTTGATCCTGCTCCCGAGAAATAGAAGCCAAATTAAGTTAGGACATGCTTCTAGTTTAGGTTTTTATATATTGACTTAAATGGAAGCAGGATAGGTCTTAAGTCTGTAAAGTGCTTTGATATTGCTGAAATGGCTAACATTGTCAAAACTGGATGCCTAAAGTTAGGCTCTTAAATCCATATTTATGTTTCCAAAGAGTAATAAGAATAAGAAATAAGAATACTAGCTAAAATAGAAGTTATTCAGGTGCCTAAATATGGATTTAGGAGACTCAATTTAGGACCCTTCGAAGATTTTAGCCATAATTACTGCTGTATTGAACTATACCAGTTAAAAGCTACTGTATTTCTGTCCTCAGGCCGTGTGTACACAAAGCATTGGAAGTTATCACAACAAACATTTTTCTGGAGAAAGATAGATTTAAAATTAAATTTCCTTTTGAAATAAAAACAAAAAATACAGCGAAACAGTTTTTTCTCCCTTGCAATATGTTTCCTGTCAATTATTCTAGATCTCTTGTCAATCAAACAATTATTGCTATATCCTGCAGGGCATTTAATTTTCAAAGGCCAAAGAAGGGTTTTCTTATTGTTTTCTTAATTCTGAATGCACCAACATTTGTTTGTGTGAATAGTTGCTTTCAGATTCAAATATTATAAAATTGCTGAGAATGCCTTGAGGCAGAGCTGGCAACATGTTGAACATTGCCTCATAAGCCTAGGCAATATGCATCTTTTTAAAAGCATTACACAATTATTGCAGATGCTGCCTTATTCTTCATCCTTTACAACTGTCACTTGAATTAATGCAGCCTAAAATTCACATTACTTTAATTAGTTTGCTGGTTTTTGCACAAAGTTCATTTTAAAATTAGTTCTATATATCCTGCATTTTTTTTCCAATTCAGGTATATTTTCATTTGCAAAAAGAAGGTTGGTATTGGGATTAAAGCAAAGGATGGTGAATCAGGGGCTCTAGTCCATGGTCTGCCCCAAGTTCCCTGTTTAATCTTAAGCAGGTGACAAAAACTCTCTGTCTTAGTTTTCCCTTCTGTAAAATGGGAATAACAACTTTTACCCATCTCACAAGGATGTTTTGAGGCTTAATTCATTAATGTTTTTAAAATGTTCTGGGATCCTTGGAAAGAAATGCAAAGTGTTGCTATATCTCTTTAAAATCAACATAAATCAAAATAATAATTATAAAATGCACCTGTCAAAAATGCTCAAGGCACACACACAATTTATAATTAAATACATATCATAAATAAAATTGAACTGACACATTGTCAACTAAATAACTCCATAATCTGCAGCTCTCCCCATCCCACTGATCCTTCATTAAAAGCCAGAGTAAGTCATGCAAAATGCCCTGAAAGTCAGTAGATTCCCTCTCTAATAAGCCAAAGTGGGAAGCAAATTGCAGGTCCGAGGACTTCTATCAAAAATGTCATGCTGCCAGGCTCCAAAAGTGAACTCTTGCCTTCTTCACTGAAAGCAGTGGAAATTTTGCTGTTGACTTCAACAGGACCAGGATTTCACCCACTGTATCAATGTAAGGACCATAATATTGTGTACCTTTGCTAATCTCAGCAGTCAGAGAAAATGGTGGTCCGAGATTCACATGCTCTATACCCCTAAAAGAATTGCTTTATACTCGGGAACACTGTGTGAATACGACAACATTTACTATTTAAATATATGGCTGTAGCCACATGTGCCATGAAACCAAATGAAGGCGTGATGAATAAACAGGTCAGAAAGGAAGCAGCAGATGGGAGAGAGAAAATGGTGGATAACAGTGGAGGGGCAAGTGAAGAGAGACATAGTTCAGAGAAAAAAAGAGAAATAGGAGTAACTCCTTTTAGCTCGGGTATATTATATTTATTGTAATTATATACTACACTGAACTGTTCCATGTCCTTGTGTGTGCAGATGTTATTGCCAAAATCCACTGAGGTCAATGCTACAAAAATAGTAGAACCAAAAGCCATGAAATTCCATCATCCTCTTCGGAACAATATGTAATTCAGGAATACATTTGAACCAGCCCTCCTATTTCTCTAATATAACAGCTCTTGTGGTAGAAACACAATGATAATCTCATTATATCCACACTTTAAAGGCCACAACAGCTCACAAGCAAGAAGGCAGCAAGCTGGACACTGACTGAGCACCTCAACAACATAGCTAAGGTTCCCAAGCAGTGAAAGCAGAGCTCTAACATCTTTGAATGAACATCAAAACATATTTGCATTTGGCACAAAAGTTTTCCACTGCCCAGTTTCATACCCGTTTGCTGAATTTCTCAAGTTTGCCTTTATTCTGAATTGTTCAATTGAATTTCAGTCTTTTTTTTTTTTGGCAAAAAATATAAAAAATAATAAATTACAAACATATTAATGAAATTGGTGGTAATAAAGAGAAGATGTTTCAGTTTTCATTATATAATTCAGTAGACAAGACAGAAAATATAGTCATATGCCCCAAAGCAACAGAATCTTTCATGAGAGTTTGAGCCATATACTTACTCTCTTTGTTGAAATATACATCCATATTCTGCAAATGTCATCCACGCACCTCAATGGGTGGAAGACCTTAATGGGGCTGGCAAGTGGACAGCTCCAGCTGTGAGGGAGGGAGACACTCCTCCCCATTCTTTGAGTCTCTGGCATCCATGGCCAGTTGGGGAGGGAGAGGTTCTGATTGGCCAGCATTGCTCAGCTCCCAGAATTTAACCTGGAGCAGATGCCATGTGGAGCCTCTTTCGGCTCCTCTCCACCAGCAATGTGCATTTGTATAGCATAGTTCACAATAGTCTTAGGAGTCTTTACACTGTAAAAGATAACTAAAAGAAATATTGAACAGTGTTTTCTTTCAACTAGAATAGCCAGATCAGAATCAGCTTTTCAAATTTTGACTGGAAGCGGATTCCAGTAACATATAGTTACTAAATAGTATGGATCTGACTTTAAAATTGACATTGAAGAGATACCAGTTTATCATTAGATGCAGACCTAAGTTAAAAAGTTGGGACATACAGTAGAAGAATGTCACATATACATATGGACCTCTTGAGTTTTTGTTGTTTGCTTCTTTTGTTTTTGTAAATAAGCAGCTAATAACATTAGACATTTTAAAATCAGCAAGTCTGTATAAATTGCATCCTAGAACTATAAAGTAGCTGGCTGAGGTTAATATTGACTTTCAATAACTCCTGAACCATTGGGGAAGTTTCAGAAAACTGGAAGAAAGCTAATGTTGTGCCAACATTTAAAAAGGGTAAATGGGATGACCCGGGTAATAATAGGACTGTCAGTCTGACATTGATCCCAGGCAAGACAATGAAGTGGCTGACACAGGATTTGATTACCTGCTCCTTAATTCTGTATTAATGTAATTAATGCCAATCAACTGGGATTTATGGAAAATACATCCTGTTGAACTAAATTGGTATCTTTTTTGATGAGATTACCAGGTAATAATGTTGCTGTAATACACTACTTCTGTAAGGCATTTGACTTTGTATGTCATGACGTTTCGATTAAAAAACTAGAGTGATACAAAATTAACATGGATTAAGTGTTGGCTAACTGATAGGTCTCAAAATGTAACTGTAAATAGGGAATTACCATTGAGTGGGTATGTTGCTAGTGGAGTCCTGTAGGGACTGGTTCTTGACACTAAGCTAATTAACATTTTTATTAATGACCTGGAAGAAACCATAAAATCATCACTGATAAACTTCATAAATGACCCATAAATCAGGGAAGTGGCAAATAATGAAGAGGACAGGTCACTAAAACACAGTGATATTGATTGCCTGGTAAGCTGGATACAAGCAAACAATGTGTGTTTTAATATGGCTAAATGTAAATATTTACATCTAGAAACAAAGAATGTAGGCCATACTTATAGGATGGGGAACTCTATCCTAAGTTGCATCTACTCTGAAAAAAGATTTGGAGGTAGAGGTGGATAATCAGCTGAACATGAGCTCCCAGGAAACACAGAGGCCAAAAGGGCTAATGCAATCCTTGAATGCAAAAACAGGGGCATCTTGAGTAGGAGTAGAGAGGTTAGTTTACCTCTACATTTGGCACTGGTGCAACTGCTTCTGGAACAGTGTCCAATTCTGGTGTCCGTAATTCAAAAAGGATGTTGTTTCAGAGAAGGGTTCCGAGAAGAGACATGAGAATGATTAAAGGTTTAGAAAACGTATCTTATAGTAATAAACTCAAGGAACTCAATCTATTTAGTGTAAGACAGAGGCCATGTCTACACTTACTGGGGATCGATGCTGCTGTGATCGATTCAGAGGGGGTCAATTTAGCAGTCTAGTGAAGACCCGCTAAGTCGACCACAGAGTGCTCTCCGGTTGACTCTGGTACTCCACCAGAATGAGAAAATTAATGTAAGTTGATGGGAGAGCATTTCCTGTCGATGCAGTGCGGTGTAGACACCACAGTAAGTTGACCAAAGCTACACTGACTCCAGCTACTTTATTCACGTAGCTGGAGTAGCGTAACATAGGTTGACTTATCGTGGTAGTGTAGACAAGGCCAGAGAAGGTTAAGGGATGACTTGATTACAGTCTCAAAGTACCTCCATGAGGAACAAATATTTAATAATTGTCTCTTCTATCTAGCAGAGAAAAGTATAACATAATCCTGTGGCTGGAAGTTGAAGCTAGACAAATTCAGACTGGAAATAAGGCATAATATTTAACAGTGAGGGTAATTAATCATTGGAACAATTTACCAAAGGTTGTGGTGGATTCTGTATCACTGGCAATTTTTAAATCGAGATTGGATGTTTTTCTAAAAGATCTGTTCTAGGAATTATTTTGGGGGAAATTGTACAGCCTGTTATACAGGAGGTAAGATTAGATAATAACAATGGGCTCTTCTAGCCTTGGGAATCTATGAATCTATAATAATATTTACTCTTGCAGTTTCTGCAACACATTCCCTGTAGTTTAGGATTTTTCAGAACCACACATAGGGATATAGGGTGTGATATTTTGACATTGATTTTGTGTGGGTGAGACATTTATCTGCCTCCTGTTGAGTTGTACTTCAAAGAAAAAAACCACCCAGTGAACCATTCTACGCTTTCAATGAGTAGTCTACTCACCTGTCTACATATCACTCTTCAAACAGATATTTTTCACTTAAGACATTTTGTTGCTTTGAGGCATTTTGAGCAGCACTCATTTTCACTCAGTGGAAAAGTAAGTTTGATTCAGTATTTACCACTTTGAAACTGCGTTCAGTTAATTCAGAAGAGCACTCAGCATTTATTTTAAAGGGGGGGGGGCAAAAAAAAAACGTTCTAAGCAATTCTGGTCAGTTTTTCATTCAACCTGCAGACTTTATAAAGTTCATATTTTTTGGCTTCCACAACCCAACAACAGCCTATACTCCTAGTCATGGACGGGAGGAAGGGGGACGGGAGGAGTGGAAAAAGGGAGGGAAAATTTCAAACATACTGTTTGAAGTCAAGACATGGAACTAAAAGAACTAACAAAGTTTTTTAACTCTTTTCAAGTGGTTTGTTATATACTATATTTATAAGATAGTAACAGCATCTCTTTTGGGGATAAAAAGTTAAAGGTATATTCATACTAATTTTGTAAGAGATAAAACTGGGGCTAAAAAGGCCACCAGCATTTCAATGCTTAATATTGACATTTCTTATAAAAACTGTTTTTTTTACGTTCTTGATTGTGTGTGTGTGTTGCTGTTGTTGTTTTTTAACTTGGACACATTATAGCTTTCAAATACTTCTCAACGCAGCACCACCACATTATTTTCACCATTTGGTATCACCTGTTACTTTAAATCCTGTTGTTAGCCGAGGGCTCTAAAATGTGTGCACATACCAGACTCACACTCCCTTCCTTTATAAATGGGGACTTCCTCCTATGTCCAACTGATTTTTTCAACTGACCTTTGATTAGAATGCATGCATGATCCTGCCTTGGCACAGTGGGATGGACTAGATGGTCTGTTCAGGTGCCTTCCAGCCCTACATTTCTGGGATTCTCTGAAAGAATCACTCCTCCCCTCTGATGTGGTGATCTCTTCCCTAGCTTTGTCTGACTTACCAGCTTGCCAAGTTGACTACAACATCTTCCTCTTTTCTAACTTTCTCTCCCCTCCTATTATTTGTCTTCCAATCCATCAAGAATGTCACTGTATCTTAAACTTCTAGTGCTCTGAATGCTCCTTCAAGAATCTCTGCCATGGCTCCCATTTTTGGTGTAAAGTTTGAGCATTTTTTCATGTCCTTCAAGGAATGCCATAACATGAAACTTTCCTACATTTTAACTCCTATCTCCATCTACACAATCTCCTGCTTCTTCAGATACACACAAGCCTCTCTCCTGACAACTTCCTTTGTTCCAGGCCTCAGGGGAATGTAGGACTCTGACCTGAGGTCAAAAATATCTCCCATCTATTCCACAAAGTTTTCCAGTTTCAGTACACACTGCATTTTGATCTCCTTCACAACAGTTTGCATTCCATGTTTTCCTACATGATAACTTATATGTCAAAGCACCTTCTCACTGTAGTGCAGAAAGAAGAACACTAAATTTGAATGTTCTTTTTTCCTTTTAAAATCTGGGTTTATGAACTCACACTAAAGAAGCACTGCTGGAATTCAGAAGATAGAATACTTTGTGCTTTTGTCAAACTGTATCTTGAACTGTAGGATTATTGTGCTGCATGTGTTGTATCTTTTAACAGAATTTTAGGGTTACCATAGGTCCGGATTTTCCCCGACATGTCCGGCTTTTTGGGCTCCAAATCCCCGTCCGGGGGGGAAATCCCAAAAAGCCGGACATGTTCGGGAAAATCGGACATGCGGTGCCGGGCCGGGGGCTCGGGGGGCCTGGCCGGCGGCTCGGGTGCCGGGTGCCGGGCCGGGGGCTCGGGTGCCGGGCCGGGGGCTCGGGCGGCGGTGTTTGGGGGGCCCGGTGCCGGGCCGGGGGCTCGGGTGCCGGGCCAGGCCAGGGGTTCGGCCGGCGGTGCTCGGGGGGGCCCGGTGCCGGGCCGGGGGCTCGGGGGACGGGCTGGGGACCTGCGGTGCCGGGGGTGGGCCGCGCCTCCTCCCCCCACACCCCCTTACCTGCTTCAGGCTTCCCGCGACTCAAATGTTCGCGGGAAGCAGGGGAGGGGGCGGAGACTTTGGGGCGGGGGCGGAGTTGGGGCGGGGCTGGGGAAGGGGCTGGGGCCCCTTTAAAGTGTCCTCCTTTAGGAGGCACTAAATATGGTAACCCCCTAAGAATTTTGCCCCAATCCTGCAAGATGAATTGTGTCAAGGGACCTTGTGCCTGTGTGACTCTTCTTACAGAATCAGGGCCCTATGTTTTAGGAGCTCCTGGGACACAGCTTCCCTTATAAACATCATAAGCATCTGAATTTCTGTTATATGGGGGCGCCATCCCTTCTCTGTTTTACAAACAGAGTTGAACAGCCCAATGTACTCAGTTAAGAGCAGTCTGTTGCAGTAGGGGTTAAACAAATAAGATTGTATGAAAGAAACATCCCTCTAGCTTTGATGATGGAATTATAATTACTTAATATTTGTAAAGAACTACTATATATTTGCTAAATTCACCAGAATTTCCTGTTTATGAAATACTGTTAAAGTCTCAGCTACACATCATATTGAAACGGATATATCCAATTAGGGGACAATAGTGATTGGGTCCAATTACATAGTGGTATTTGTAGTTTAGAGTGGCCCTATGGCTTGTAACCATGATTGCAACAACTTTCAAACATGGTTGCAGCCTAACACTATTATAGCTTCAGGGCTAATTCAATAAAAATCATGTTATAACCATGTTCAGATACTATTCTACATAATACTTAGCACAGAGCCTAAAGTATTTTTAAAAGGAAAAAATCATCATCAAAACAGGACTGGGTAATTGGCCTACAATCATGTTAGCCAGTGCTTAATTAGTAGTGAAAGAGGTCCTGGGGCTCAAGCAATTAAGTACTGGGGATCAAGCAATTTTTTAACTTTCATAATTGATGCAGCAAGCCCAGAGGTGCAAGGGCTATGAACTGCCAAGACTAGAGGTGGCAGGCTCAGCCCTGACAAGTCCTGGCACAAATTAAGCACTGATGCTAACTACAACTCAAAAAGAGCTGAAGAAGAGCTCTGTGTAAGCTCAAAAGCTTCTCTTTCTCATCATCGGAAGTTGGTCCAATACAAGAAGATATCGCCTCACCCACCTTATCTCTCTAATATCCTGGGACTGCCGTGGCTACAACAATACAGCAAACAACATTATTAAATGGTGTCCAAGCACAGCTCTATAAGAAATATACTTGACAACAATTTTTGAAGACAGTTGTTGCTAACTCAGTGGGCCTCAATGACTATCTTTTTCAAGAAGACCACTATCAGCTATTCAGAGAGGAGGAAAGAATAAAATCAAATGGAAAAGGAAGAAGAGTATTAAACAAGAGTAAACAAACAAACAAAAAAGAGACAGAGAAAAGGAGGGAGAAAATATAATAAACATTTGGCATCAGGCATAAAACCTACTAGTAATTTAATACCACTACTAACATTTCACTACAAATAGCTTTGCTATCTCTTAAATTTTTCCTTCAGAGTCAGAATCTGGATGCATTTTTTGTGAGCTTTCCAATTTAGGGTGGTGGGTCAAACTTTGCATTTGGCAGACATATCTGCATTGGAATCAAACATGCTCATGAATCTGAGATATAATCCATTAGTGGATTGGTATTGCCCACTACCGCACCTATTAGATTATTCGTCAGCACCGTTATCAATTATAGTGATCAACAGAGAGCTGTGTCAACAAAAGTAGGCATAATACTACAGAATTATAATATTCCATCCTTTTACTTTATTACATTACTCGAATATAGCCTAATATATCCCAACAGGATACATAGTAATTGTATCCTTCCATACCCCCGCAATATAATTTAGTAATGCAGGTATTGTTTCCTCAATAGTAATATATGCCCGTGGACTAGCACCTTTGGGGCAGATCTTCTGCTATGTAAATTATCCAGGGCCCACTGAAGTATCACCATCTAAGAATCTGTCCCCTTTAATTTTTTATTTAAATACATTCAGTAGGTAGGAAGAAATTCCAAAATTCCTGCTTTAAGTGCATATAAACTGAATCTATAATAGTTGGGTTGTGAAAATATACTTGACAAAACCACTGCTGTTGCTACCCAACTGTCACGTTGGTTCACTTGTCACAGCTAACCAGCTATTAAATACACATGTCCTGGCAGGCAGGAGCCACAATGGAAGAGTAAAGATTAGACGGTAAAAACTGTTCACCACAGAGCTCTTACATTGTTTTTCAGTGGACTGCTGAAAATCTTGCCAGCATTCTTATTTCTCCAACTGTTACTCTGAATTACTTCTTGAGAAACTCTAAATGCATATAAACTGTATCACAGAATTCCTGTGATGGCTGAGTCTTGGATATTCATGTCTCACTGAACAGTCTCACTGTATATAGCACTTTATCTAGTAGAAGGTGGTGCTAGGAAAGTTTAGAAATGGGATTTATTATGGAAAGTGGAAACACTTGTTTAACGTTCATTTACTATTAAAAGGAGGTTAGTTATTGTCACTTTTGGCAATTTTAGAGCATCCAGTGATGTAATTGTGCTTATTCCATAGCTATGGGTAAATATATAACCTTAATATCCAATATATTTGTTAATAGAAGGCCTTAGTAGAAACTATGAGGAAGAGAGAAGGGAAGGATATGAAAAATATATAACACCAGAGCATTTAATATTGACTTTTTCATTCTTTCTGAGAATGGCCAAAGGAGCTGTTCCAATGGAGATGCCATTGTACTGCAGGAATCCAACAGTTCCACTGAAGTAATGGAGGGGTGGGGAAGCAGAGAGCAGGGTATCCTGGGATTCTGTTGAACAGAATTCTGTTCAACAGACTTGGCTGGAAATGTTCCCACAAAACCAAGACATTCCTCAGAGAACTTGGAGATCTAAAGACACCCAATAGATTAACTATGATGATGTGACTAGTGATTTTGGTGAGTTATCAACCCGCCCCTAACTAAGCACACAAATAGAAAGGCAGTAACAGAAATCAATAAAAGAACAAGGAAATCAGGGCCTGATCCAAGAGGCAGTGGAGACTTAAAGCGACTTCCAAACCCTTTGGATCTGGCTCTAGCTGAACAAACAGAGAAATCATTAATAGCCTAAAGCCGAAAAGGACTGAGATAACTGGGCCTGATTCAACATATAATATATCAACCTTTCACATTGCAGAAATCTGTAGAAATCTGGTCAAGTCAGCACTGCAGAAGCCCAGACTAATTATTTGTTGTTAGTACTTCACCTTTTACAGTGGCTGCAAGTTGCATTACACTAATGTTTTGCATATTATTTGATTGAGCTTCAGTACAAAGAATTGAAAAAGGGAACAGATGTTGAAGAACTAATGAACAACCTCTGATTCATTGCTTTCTTCTGCCATTGACTCTAATGGTATATATTTTATTACTGTAGATGACTATGCAAAATCCACTAAATGCTTTATTTACATTAGATGCTATAGTGAAGACAAAAATAAAAACACTTTCTAGTTCTTCTAGAAAGAAAATATCAAAGAAAGGGGATATGATTCCACATTCAAAAATATCACACTCATTATTGGATGATGTCCCCTCAGAGAAGGAGGGAAGGATCCAAGAAGAAGCAAATTCTCTGGTCCCACCCTCTCCTTTGTAGGTCTGTCTAAGTCTGATAACACCCAACGTGTGCTGCCCCCACGGACCTGGGCTCAATGGCACAAAAGGATGCATATTCCATGTGTGTTGCCCTTTGCATAAAACAAACAAATCAAAAAAATCTTCCCTCTCTCCTGTGCAGCTCAACATTTTCATAATCAAAATAATCATATAAACAACATACCACTATATGTAAATAACATATCACTATACATTATTAAAAATGGAATGTAAAAGATTTTAAAAACTTTAATTTACATTTCTCAATTTATGGATATAGTTTATTTTATTTCAATTTATTTTACTGGGCATATTTTGCAGCTTGGCCAGTGAAAACAGTCAAGTCAAATGTCCATTTTTTCCAGTCAATTTCCCTTTCTGATTCTCAGACAGTAAAGTATTGTCATGTATGAAGGGCAAGCACTACAATTAGTAGAATGGGGAATGTTTAAATCCCCCCAAACCCCTCTTTTCATTTATATTTTTTTAAATTATGAAAATATTTATATTAAAATTTGATCTTGAAAAACCTAAGGCCCCTAAACCTACAATGAATTTGGTGCAAGAGGACCCAGTTCCCATGCGGAGCTCCATCAACTTAACATGGTCGATATTAAACTTTTAAATGTATTGGAATGTAACAACTTAACATGGTAACATTGCAGGACTGAGCCTAAATTCTCTGTCAGCAACCCTTTGAAGGAAACTAATGCACCATCAAATAAGTGCATTTTGTGCGAACAACTTAAGTTAAAATAAAAGGAAAGGAAAGGAATAAAGTATGTCAAGAGCTGTAGCAACATATTTTAGAAGATGAATTATTTCTTGTCTCATTTATCATTTTAGGATAAGTTTTGAAAGACAGAAGTATCATTTTAGGATAAGTTTTGAAAGACAGAAGTCTGTGAGCTAATTAATACATTCGAAGATGATTTACTAGCCTAGTGGAAATCTCTGTTAATGTCATACATTCACAGAAAAAAAATTAAACTTCAGAACTCTTTAGACATAAATCCTTTATACAAGTCCTTTGGGTTATAAATCACTGTCCATCCATGCACATCTGTAACACTCACCTCATATGTTCTTCAATAGTCTCACCAGTTTTTTTATCGATTTAAGGTTAATCAATATAGGACACTCTTAATTTGAAATAAGAGTGTCCACATAGTGATTTGACCAAAATAACAAAAGGTGTGAATTTAAAACAACTTAGTTATTTCAGACAAGTCCTAAGTGAGATCTGAATCAGGCCCTAATTGAAGCACCTAGCTGAAACTAAACAATGGGCCTAATTCTCCACTATTTAAACCAGCATAACATCCATTCATAGTTGCAGATATTGTGCTGCAGCATTTTATTAATGTTAATTTTAAATACTAAACTTCCAATAAAAATTTGAAAGCAATTTCCACTTTGGAGGAGAACATAAATGTTAGTTTAAGTGTAGATACCTTATCCATTTTTTTCTCAACTTATCATGGTTCTATTTCAAATAATATAATAGCACTGTAATGATATCTGGAGTAATACCTAATACAGAAGAAGATGTTTAACATACTCAGTTCTATTAATTCCATATATTACTAGACCAGAAGCTAAAGACTAAATATTTTACAGTAAAAGAATATGTCTGTATTTCTTTGGTCTACCGTTTTCTTTTGTTTTATTATTTTCATATTCTAGAAATGGTAGGGATATCTGTAGCTCCCCGCAACTCCCATATCATATGTGAGCTTTTCCCTTGTAAGAATATTCTATATCTTCTGAGCCACAAAACATTATTAGGGGGCCTCCTCCCCTTGCAAAACTCTGCCAGAACCCACACTGATGCTATCAGGAGGTGCAAGAGCAATTTTGTATTATGGAGTGGATAGGTATTTTGATTAGGGACACACTAAAGCATGACCATTGCATCCATTAGCAATTTCACTTCTGCTTTATCCATTCTGAGATTTAAAATATAGTATTTCTGCACTTTTGAACATTCACAACAACTATGGATAAAGGTACCTTTCATTCCACACTCTCATTCACATTATAAACAGTAATTTATAATGATTTTTTTACACATATTCCTCAGCCACAATTAATGGCTTCATCATTTAAACTCCAGAGTATATAATTTCAACCTGTACTCATTAGAAAACACAAATTAAAGAAAACTTGAGGAAAATGATTATGGTTGTAAAACTTAGAGAATACACAGATTTTGAGATTAAATTCCAAAGCAAATCTGAGCCATCTGATAAATGAAAAAGCTGTGAAGCATCTTTTCTGAAGTATCAACTATCTTTACTGCAGTCTTTGGTATTTGTTTATGCTTTATTTGCTTTTCATTACTCACAAAAGGTACTTGAACTTCCTCCTTAAAACTTACTAATTAGTATAAATGCATTTCTACAGTACGAAAGAGAGCTATCATATCTTTCTGCAAATATTTGTAAGTTAGACACATCCTGCCTGAACTACTTCCTTACTGAACTAGTTCCTTTTGGCTTCAACTCCAAAAGATAGAACACAATTCTTTCCTCACCCCCTGCAAAATATCATGAGAAACATACAAAATACCGAAATTTTGCAGTTCAAAAATGATTGTCCTGTTATTCTTTTCAAACCAAGAAGATGGCGTAAATAACAAAATATACAGCAGAGGATTAGCACCACCACCGTAACTCCTGGGAAAATGCAGAGGCCCACAAAGAAACATATTAGCATGGTTCCCTTGCACAAGAAGGTGAGATGCGGAGAGATTGCTTATATTCTGCCCTTGTATGTCACAAAGCCGAGCTCCACAATGGCCTATTTGCACTGGGTCTTAAACAGAGGAGAATAGGAATAGGGAATAGGCTAGAGGTCTGGCCAATGAGTTTGCCAAGTATGTTGATCCCCTGGTTCACAAACAGGCATATGGGTGCAGCAGTAGCTATTCCTGCAAGCTGGCACTGAACATTTTGTTCCTTGGCTCCAACACACACGTGAGTGGTGCACAGTACAATTATCCCAGCTGTGCACCATTTTTAGGGTCTGATCCTGCATCCTCCTGCAAAGTTCCCATTGACTTTAATGGTGCAGTCTCAGACCCTTAGATAATTCCACCCTAAGTGGAGTGTAAATCAGAATGGAAAGAATAATCATTACAAAATAAAGCAATGTTGAGATAAAGAAAAACACCACCAGCAAAAATAGCAACACTGAAGGTTATTCACTAAAAATGCCACAGCAAGAGAAAGTGCTAGATTATTGCCAAAAGATAAAAACCAACATTTTCAAAGTAAAATATAACTAAATTGCAAAATATTCTAATATCCACAAAATGAATAATGAAAGAAGATTAAGAAATGTGGAATGATTTCCAAAAGTTAACTACTTGTAACTGAAGTTTTTAAAATTACGACAGGGATTTATGGGATCGATCAACAAAACATGCCATTTACAAATAAAAAATCATGTTCTGAATTTCAAGAACATGATACAAAGTTTAATAATGATCATTTAAAAAAGTTACTGAACTCTGTAAGGAAGGGGTTAAGCAGCTGCTCTGAGCCCAGGAAGTCCCACCCCATCACACTTGCAAGCTTGCATGGCTTGGAGGAGGAGCTCAAAAGGAGAGAAGCCCACCTCAGGAGGGTAGCAGACAGTGGAGATGAACTAACCTACACTCTGAACTCCTGAGGGCTGGCTGTAGTGATGTTGCCAAACTCAAAGGGAAGAGACTTGGGGGAGTGGTTAATAATGAAGAGGACAAGTCAGTGATTCACAGTGATCTGGATTTCTTGGTAAACTAGGTGCAAACAAACAATATACATTTTAGGAGTAGAGAGGTTATTTTAGCTCTGTATTTGGCACTGGTGAGACCGCTGCTGTATCCAGTTCTGGTGCCCACAATTAAAAAAGGATGTTGATAAGAAGAGAAGAGCCACGAGAATGATTTAAGGATTAGAAAGCATGCCTTACAGAAATAGGCTAAAGGAATTCAATCTATTTAGCTTAAGAAAGAGAAGGTAAGGGGTGATTGATTACAGTCTGTAAGTACCTGCATTGGGAACAAATATTTAATGATGGGCTCTTCAATCTAGCGAAGAAAGGTAAAACAAGAGCCAATGGCTGGAAGTAGAAGCTAGACAAATTCAGACTGGAAGTAAGGCATACATTTTTAACAGTGAGAGTAATTAATCATTGGAACAATTTCCCAATGGTCATAGTGGACTCTCCATCACTGACAATTAATGATTGGATGTTTTTCTAAAATATATGCTCTAGGAATTATTTTGGGGAAGTTCTATGGCCTGTGCTCTGCAGGAGGTAGACTAGATGATCAAGATGTTCCCTTCTGGCATTAGAATCTATGAATTTATTTCTACTGGTACAATATTGTTAGGAATAGTGCTGAAAATAATAGTTTAAAAAATGAAATTTTCTAACTGTGCCAACTGGATTTTGCTACAGCAATCTACAGCACTTTAATTCTGCTCAGAAGAGCATTTTTTTCTATCAGTTTTACGAAGTAACTTGCTCTGTCTTTTCCAGCATAATGTATATCCACCAGACTTTGACTTTACAATGACTACTCCCATATTTCTTCGGATCAAACCTCCTTTTTTCAAAATTCGTTGATGCAGATCTTCATTCTTTTCTCACAGTGGTTGTTCACAAGCATAACTCCACTGACTTCAGTGGACTTATTCCTGGTTTAATCAAGTGTAAGTGAACAGAGAATCAGGCCAACGAAGTGGAAAAGTTTTCATCCTGACTATTACAAGTAAGCAATTATCATTCTAAAACATGAGATCTGATTAACACTATATCATTGTCTCAGCCTGCATAGCTGCAGAGGTTGTTAGAGGTTGTGAAATGATCTACTACTTCTAAAATTCACCCACAGTATATTTCTCAATGGCTTTCTCTGGCAATGACTTGCACAAACACAGAACAAAGAAGTGCTGTATTTACTTTTAGTATTTCTCCATTCATTGACCTTTGCCAAACATGGGTGGTAAAAACAGAACTTAGGTCACCAGCATTCTGCCAGTTTACCTTACGGAGCAGCTGTAGAAATGCTAGTCAGCAGAGACTTATTCATATATTACTCACAAATCTTTCCATTCTTTCCCAGCTGAGTCAAATATCATCTTCTAGTATCTGCACACAATAGACTATGAAACAAAGATATAAATTGATCTTGGCAGATGCACTGGTGGAGATCTAAGGTGAAATCCTGACCCCATTGAAGTCAATAGGAAAACTTCCATTGATTTCAATAGGGCCAGGATCTTACCCCTAGAGTTTGGGAAGACATATTTTATAGTGCTGGGTTGTACAGAAGAGTTATGAAGAAATAACATAATTTGAGGAACAAAAATAATAAAATACAATTTGAAGAACTTAAAAAGTAAATAAAACCTATGAATCTAGCAAGCAATGTCAGAATTCTAGCTGAAAAGTCACTAAAGCAGATTTTTACCATGAGGACAGGTTGTGATAAACTTATTCATATTGAGTAGTAGCTTACTCCAATAGTAACCCTATTTATTTCCAATGGGACTACTTGTGGAATGAGGTACTACTCATAGTAAGTACAGGAATCACAATCTGGCCTCAAGTAAGAAATTACAACTGCTAGAGATACACGAAAGTCATATAAAGTAAATTAAAATAAATGTGGTATGGAAAGGACAGGAGTTTGAAGTGTAGGGTGGCTGGGTTTTTAGCAGCATGCACAGAACATTGTTTCATTTGTAGCATACAATTTGGTCTTTGATTACAGTTTTTA
Organism: Trachemys scripta elegans; assembly: GCF_013100865.1. Classification (NCBI taxonomy): domain Eukaryota; kingdom Metazoa; phylum Chordata; order Testudines; family Emydidae; genus Trachemys; species Trachemys scripta. Next base: position 27,779,014 of record NC_048302.1, on the reverse strand, counting down.
CTATGTACTTTCCACAAATGTTTGCTTTCTTGTGTGATTCTTTCACTTTAGAATCTTATGCTGGTAGTCGCATGCACCCCCTTCAACACAAAAAACATCTAACCAACCAGCCAAAAAAATTAAAACAAATCACTTAAAAAAAATTAATACAATCTAAACAAAACAAAAACAAAACAAACAAAACCTCCACTAGGTATTTTGCTGTTGATTTTAGTGTAAGGTGTTCAGATACTATAATGATGAGTGGCAGTATAAAAATATAAGATCAATAGATCTCTCAAACAATAATTTTAGCTTAAAATGTTGAATGTTGTGCTTGAACATGTAATACTTCTCTTTATGAGATTCTGTGGGGCAGATAGTTAGCTGGCATACATTGTAATGATGTCAGTGGAACTATGATGATTTACATCAGCTGAAGACCTGCCCCATGAGTTTCAGTCTCACGTTAAACTATGAATACCAACACATACATTTACCTCTTGACTCTAGATTCTATTATTAAAGAAGCTTTTAAGTAAGTTTTAAGATCACTGATGCTACTCAGTGAACTATTTTAGTCATTTTCACAATGTAATGCACAATGTTGCGTCTGCCTGTGGCTAAGTAACATGAAGGAGTCTCCATGCCAGATTTAATGAAGCTTGTTTGTTTGTTTTTAGCTATTTCATTATATTAGTGTATTTCAGTCAAAACTGTTATGTTTTTCTGTTCCCACGGAGCAACCATATATTTTCAGTCTGACTTATTTTATAGGAAGGAAAACAAGAAAAAGAAAGAACAAAGGTAATGTCTCCACGAGAGGTCACCGTTTGTGTTTCCTCTAGGCTGCAGCAACTCTCAGAACAATTGGGGGGAGGGATAGCTCAGTGGTTTGAGCATTGGCCTGCTAAACCCAGGGTTGTGAGTTCAATCCTTGAGGGGGCCACTTAGGGATCTGGGGCAAAATCAGTATTTGGTCCTGCTAGTGAAGACAGGGGGCTGGATTCAATAACCTTTCAAGGTCCCTTCCAGCTCTAGGAGATAGGATATCTCCATTAATTATTATTATTAACAAGATGGTTGCTGAGTGTGTCCATAGGCAGCATTTTTAGAAACTTAAAGAAAACAAAGGCCTCACTGTTTCATAGCAACAGAGGGTCCTGTGGCACCTTTGAGACTAACAGAAGTATTGGGAGCAAGACTTGCATCTGAAGAAGTGAGGTTCTTACCCACAAAAGCTTATGCTCCTCTGTTGCTTTTTACAGATTCAGACTAACACGGCTACCCCTCTGATACTGTTTCATAGCTATATTCACCACAATCCCTATCTTCTTCTGTTTGGTCTCCAAGTTTCCTCTTACTCAGCTACTGCACTTCGGATACATAGTTCAATCAAACTCCTATTCCCAGTTCCCAGAAATTGTTGCTTCGGTGGATTGGGGGAAGTGGACCCATATGAGCTCAGAGGGGGTAGTAACAATGTCATCAAGGGAATGGCAACCTTCAACTCATGCATGACGAAATATGCGTTTCTTTGTCAATAAAATGGTTGGCTAGGTTCTGCCAAGCACTAGGGCTGCTTTGCACTGAACAATGAGTACAAAGTGGCCCTAAAATTGACATAGATATCCATGGGAGTATCTTCCCAGCATAAAGACATCCCAGATATTTTCACATTTACACATTTTCTGTACCTGGTATAGTGGGTGGGATTGAAAGGAAAAGGGGCATCCCCTCTATATTATAGTTCAATATGATCCAATTCAGGATAGAGCTAAGACAATATACTCTGAAGGAACGAACATGGCATGGAGTCAGAAATTCCATTCCTCTAGGCTATGCTGTCTCAGATCTGCCCAGAACTGGGGAAGAAGTGCTTTCTTTTTGAAGCCACACATAAACACAGGCTTGGGGTTGGAGGAGAAGGGGATCTACTTTCAAATTTCCCCGAAAAAGATTAATCTTTGTAGACAACAGTAAAGTAAATCTGGGAATAGGGAGGATGGTAACTGAAACCGGGGAAAGCAGAAATCGGGAAATACTGTGAGAAGGAATAGGAGTTCGAATCTGCTCCTTCATTTTTGAGGCTGAGCCAGCTAACTGTGTAAGGGAATGTTATACCGCCTCACCCTAACCACTTCCCACCAAAAATTCAAGTCAGCTCTGCACTTGCTCTGTTCTCTGAAATCAAAGCTGTGATTCTGTCATGATCTCTCGGGATTGTAGTATAAATCCAGTAAATAATCTCTACCATTTTCATTCATTTTTGCTAAAGCAAACTATATGGTGGAAAATGTAAAGCATCAGAAGGTACATGCGTGTCTATTTGGTGATAATGTAAAGCACATACCTGTCTCTGTGATATGTTATCAGTAGCTCTTTGAATAAAACACACTATATTGTGAACAATGCTTTCTTGTTAAATTACAAATCTGGCACCTACAGGATCTTGTGTTTCAGGATTTCCCCCATTTAAATGCAAATCCTGACCTTCCCACAAGACCCAAAATGGTGTTCTGCAGAAATAATGGAAAAGCACAGTGCTTGTATCACCAACGGATAACACAAGTCTTCTGTGGTCATTTTCTTTAAGACAAAACTGATAATTCTCTTTCATGCTGTTGATCACTTACATATACGTAATACTCTGAAGGAAGGAGTATTTTTATACAGGTATAGCAAGAGTAGGATATGTAATGGCAGATGTGGGCTTAAAATGTAATAGGACTTTCCTAATGTCAGAAGATAAATATCATGATAAATTAGCAGAAACAATAGAACGAGTAGCAGAACAGGATCAGGAATAACAAGGATTCAAGCTGAAATAGGCTATACCAGTCCAGGAATTTGACAGACCTACCAGAAATAACACACAACAAGAAGAAATAGAGTAATATAATTAAGTTAAAACAACAATAATGGTAATATATAACCATAGTCTTTTGAAGGAGAAATAGTATTGCAGTAGCAAACCCTTTGCAGTAAAGAAGGCATTTTTAAGCAAGAATTGACTGTCTCTGACATTAGCATGTGTCTTGCTTTAGCCTTTACTCTGGTATATAGTCAAAGAAGAAAAGCCATGCAAGATCTTAGCATCGGAAGCAAATTGATCCAGTAAATAAGTTTAAGTAGCCATCTGTTGAATTAAAAAGGAAGAAGAATTAAGTATGTAAGATTGCAGTGCTACTTTATGGAATTCTCCAAACAGCATCTATCTTTGGTCGATGGATTCAAGGAAGATTGTTTTTATGGCCAAAATGTGACATTATACATTAGGCCTTTTGTGGTAATTGGGCCTACAAATTTACCCTAATTGTAAGCTCAACTGTAAAAAAAAAAAAAGTTTACAAAGTGTCACAATAACCTACAACAATAAATGTTAATGGGAAAAGATGCAAAATGAAGACAAAATAAATTGAATTAGTCCAAACAAAAAGGCCTACTACTATAATTCAAGGACTGTGTTAAAACTATGCCTGGTAAACATGTAAAGCATGGGACTGAAAATTAATGAACCAAAATTGCAGTGTCGAAAATTAAACTTCATTGGTAAACAAAATATTGAGGGGATGGGTTATTCCATCCGTTATCCCCTTTGAGGTTTTTTAAAAATCAAAAAAGATTTTTGGGGAAAAGATGGACAGAAAAAGGCGAATACAACAATTTCTGACTGTGTGACACTATTGTGCCTTCTTGTCCTGTTCCTGAGAGATGTCCTAACTAGATCAGGCCAAAGAGAGGGGCTCAAATGACACTGCCACTTCCACCAGCTCTCACTAAATCTCAACCCCCACCTGGGATTTGAGACTCTGTCTCCCCCCTCCTCCATGTGTTCTTTTCTTTCCCCACTTTATTGCTGCTCTTTCCTATCCCTGTCTATTGACTTCTGTTAAGAGTCTGGCTTAGCCAGCCAAGACCGTATATTTTGCAATGCTGCTGTAAGCAGAAAGGCAGGTAAAAGTAATGCCCCCACAGCCCTATGATGGTATAAGTTTCCCTGGTCTCAGAGTGGCTAATAAGGCTGTGTGCTGTGCCCTTGTTTTTCCAGCCGTGAGGTTGCAAGTGACAGTCAACATTAGAGACAGAAGCTGCATTTTCTATTTTTGCTGTCGTCTCTCCCCTCTTCAATGTGTGGGCCTTGTTTTGTCTTCAGGGATGGAATCGGATTTTAACAATAACAGCAACAACAGTTCTTGCCCATCTCAACTAATTTTTTCTCTTTTCTCCAAAAAGACAGTTACTACCATCTACTCCCACCACACAGGCACATATTCTGATAAAAAAACAACAACATGCAACTCTCACTAAATATTAAAAACAGTAAGGCATTGATTCAAACAGAGCAAACGATCCATTGTAATAACAGCAAAAGCAAAATTGCAATTGTAGTTGATGCTTACAATTAAATGTGCACATCGCATCATAGCAAACGGATTAACATACAGATGACAACTACTTTGTATAATGTTATGCAAGCTTAACAGAAATCCATCAAAATGCACAACACCATCTACAGTCAGATGCATAGCGCCATCTGAGGACCTGATATGTCTGGACCTAGTTATTCATTGCTGGGGTAAAACATGCATAGTAAGTTTTTTTCCCCTAAAACTTCTCGTGTCCCCCCCCCCGAATACGTTCTGTGCTGCCCCACCGGGGGGGGGGGCACGCCCCAGTTTAAGAACCTCTGACCTAAGAGACTGTCAAACTAGGGGAGACATAGGTCTCAAAACTCTCTTCGATTTAAAAAAAAAAGAGGAACAAAAAACGTTGTAATACTTTTACATTTCAAATACTCTGTTTTTCTTTTTTTTCCTCTCTTTAATAAAAATGTGTTTGCCATGATACTAAGCAGGCTAAGGTCTCTGTATACCAAACCTTGTTTAATGCTGGACAGTGCCAGGGTCATGTTAACACCTTTGACTCTTCGAGCCCATGTAGTCCATCAAAATTAATACAACAGGCCTAATTCTGTTCTTCTCATATCTACACTTCCTTTTATTTTGGGGACTAAGCCAACTGTCTTTATGAGGTAAAGCCATACAGGCAAATTCTGCAACAGTAACATTGGCATAAATTCCAGAATAACTCCTTTGATTTCAGTGAAGTTAACCCCTGCATAAATCCAGAGTAATTGAAGCAGAGTGTACCCCATAGCTTCTGGCACTGTAAAGGATTAATAATTCTCATGCACATTTTGTTATTGCAGCTATAGATCTAAACAAATACAGGGCTGGATGGAACTTTTAGGCTCAGCCGTGTGTAAAAGGAATTGCACAGCTGCACAGTCCCAGGAGATCTTCTGGTAAGAAACTGTGATTCTCTCTGAGGGTAAGCAGTGTATTTTATTGCAGCACTTTACCAAGTGAAGCTTACTTTCCCCTAATATCAGCTCAGCTCCACTGGCTGACACGTTGAGGAGATGTAGCCAAGGATCTGTCCCTTTCCTGCCTAAGCCATAATGCTCTGTTAGCCAATACATATATGTTAGGTGTAATGCATACCACATTGATATAAACCTACAAATAACAGACTGGTCAACTGCATTTCAACCTATCCTATATGCACTATTCAGTATGCAATCACCTACAGAAATGTTATGATAGCCCAAGATAGAACTGGGCCTCACCTAGTGGTTTAAGTGCTATATCCGTATTTATAACTTTGCTTAATAATGTACATTTTATGCATATACATCTTTTAAATCTCTCATTGGAATATGGCTAAATTTAGATATTGTGTAAAAGCAAATGTATCATATATTTCTTTCTTAATTAATATAATAGCATCATCTCAAAAATGTGCACAGCATCGAATAGCGGGGCAAAATCTATTCTGTAGTCTGGTATTTTTCAAAACTAGGTGACGCCAAAGTTTAGACTAAATTATTTCGGGACTATTTGGATTTGGGATGTCCATTTGCAACAGGGCAGATGTGAAAAAATATGAAAAGGCACATTAACTATTTTGAGCACAGGCAGTGGAAACTGTTTCTAAACACATAATTAAGGCTACGATTTAGTCATGGGTATTTTTAGTAAAAGTCATAGACAGGTCATAGGCAATAAACAAAAATTCACAGCCTGTGACCTGTACTATATACCCCTGACTAAATCTTAGCTGGGAGTGGGGTTTGTGTGCTGCTCTGGTGGGGGTCGGGGGTGCCGCTGCTCAGGGGGAGGGTGCCGGGGGGGGGGCACTGCTGGGGGAGGGGTGCCAGGGGCCAGCAGCACCAGCTGCTGGGGGCCACCAAGGCCACCCACACGCCGCTGCTCCCGCTACACCTGGGACTGCTGCTTGGGCGGCCCCAGGGCCAGGTGCTCGGGGCCGCCCAAGCACTAGCCAGTGCAGTTGGCTGCAGAGCCACTCCAGCAGCAGCTGGTGTGGCTGTCCCCGGGGCCACCTGAGCAGCTGGTCTTGGGGGCCAGCTGCTTGAGCGGCACTGGGGGTCAGCCACACAGGTTGCTGCAGAAGTCACAGAAAGTCATGGAATCTATGACTTCCACAACCTCTGTGACAGACACGGAGGCCTAAACATAATCCATGGCATTGAGAGTCCTGGCTGCTACGAAATAGTATAGAGTGTCTAATATGCACAATGATTTCTAAGCTGTTTAACCAAATATAGGCAAAATGTAATCACCAAAATAATGAGAAAGCAAGGAAAAATTGTATAGGTAAAAAAATTATTTGCACTACTTATGGGGGTTATGTGTTAATAATCATAACCAGTTTATTAGGCAATATCAAAAAAAGAAAATGGCCCAATGTTGTTAATAATAAGCAATTAACTAAATGGTACTTTCCTCAACACATATCAAAGGCTTTTGTAAACTGGCAATGAGTCCAGTCCTGTAAAATTCCCTTTAGCAAAATTTGTAATGTGGGATCAGTGACACTGCACACAAATCAATCCACATGTTGTTCCAAGCAATGATGCTCAGTGCCCAGGTTCCAGGTATATTTCTTTTATGGTATCTTTACCACTATTGCATTGCAACACTGCAGTATTTAATAAATTAGCTACTGCCATTCAGTAGGTTACCTAAAAAACAACATCTTAAAGGAATGCTTAAATCTACTTCAGCTACTGTTCTATCAAACAGCAACGTGAACTTGGAAGGCACCAGACATGGTCTGTTGTTCCATTAAGGAATATCAGTATATGTGTAGATGTAATGCTTTTAACATCACAAGTCCTGAGTGTGGCCACACTGTCCTGGACCAGTATAACAAAACAGAAAGTTAGTCACTCCTGTCTCCTGCCCAGTAAAGCTCACCAACTGGCAATTCACAGCAGTAATGGTAGCCTATAATATGAATAGGGAGTACTGTGTAGTAATTAATTATTAAAAAAATATGTATAAAGACCTGACTTGTAATGTCACTACTCCAAATTTCTGTTTTACTCTTTATGTACTATGATAATACATATTCCAGTTTTTCAAAATAAATCCATAATTCAAATTGAATCCCAGCATCAAGAGAAAGTTGAAAATACATACCAGTTTTTAATGTACATATTGATCCACTAACTTAAATTTAAAAATATTACTAAATCAAAAAACACTCACATAATTCAAATTAGCAAATAGATGTATAAAGTAAAAGAAGGCCTAAATAAACTTATTTATAATGATAATTTGAAAATAATAATTTATAGTACTTAAATAAAAGTGGCATTTAAAGTGGTTGGGGAACAATTACACACCTAAGCCCTCGATAACTGACAAATGAATAAGCACTTCAAAATGTAACAGGTGAAACTGCTGACAAGGCTTTCTAATGATTTATAAGCATGGATATTAAAGTTTGAGCAAAAAGTCCACTGAAAACTCATGTTTGGAAAAGATAATATTATGCTGACATTAGGAAATGTTGTTCCCCCATAACACTCCTACTCTAAGAAAAATAAAGGTTATGTTTATGTTCATGAGTAATTTAGGATAATATATGTGTACTGAACTATGATACTAAAAGATGAAAAATTGCTGAATGGTAAAAATATAGGCTACATTTTGTTAATTTAATTTTAACAGTAAATGATAATGTATGTTGAATGGTAAAAGGATAATTGAGTTGTGTTCATATAATATTAATGAATTACAATAACAGAACAGAGAGTGAAAAAACAGATTATGAATGTTTGGCTAACCATATAACTGGATATATGGGATGTCAGATGATGCAGAAAGACTAATTAATATATAAAAAAATAAGTGAACTAGGGCCCAAATTGGAGAACTCCAGAGACTGAAGTAATTTAGGCCCCTACATGTTCTGTCTTATCAATCTTATTGTCTGTCATACATATATGATCAGAAACTATAACTGACAGCGATTCTGAAAATGTATAAATAAAGGTGAAAAATTGAGTAAGCCTAAATTGGGTGAACTCATGTCTCAGTTTCCCATCTTACAAAGCTTTGCTTGCATTACAACAAATATTAGTTTAATTGTACCAATCACATACTGCCGCTTACATAGTAAGTTAAATCAGTATACATTTTACATAAATGCTCTTACCTTTGCTTCACATATCCATTTAGTGAAGGTGTCACCTTGATATAATAATTATCATGGTGCCAAACAGGGGGCTGTTAGCCAATATATGTATGTTAGGCATAGTGCACACTGTATTAATGTTGTATTATATCCAGTATGTGGGTAATTATGTTAAATGAATGATATTACATCTTTCCCACAGTGCTGTTCACTTCTCTTTACTCATGTCAAGATTACTCCTGGGGGAATTCTGCACCATTGCACATGCACAGAATTTATGTCCCCTGCAGATTTCTTTGCTACCCTGCAGAAAAATGACTTTCTGACAGGGAAGCAAAGGGAAGCCACAAGAGCGGTCATGTGACTGTCCCCAGCAGTATGTTTCCCAGGGCAGCTGGCAGAGAGGAAAATCATTGTGGGGTGGGGAGCGGGATTGAGGAAGACCCGGCTGGTGACTCCCTACCCTGCACCAAGCTCAGCTGCTACTCCCAGCTGGGATGGGGAGGACAGGACTTCCTCTTCCCCACACGGCATTTGGGGCTCCCAGATTTCTCCTCCGACTGTAGGAAGCTCTGCAAACTCTCCCCCTGCTGCACTTCCTGCACCCACTGCTCTTCAGCTGCAGGGGGAGGGATCACTGTAGAGGAAGTTGCTCCCCCATCTGCCCAACTCCATGCATCCACACTCCCTCATACCCAGACCCTCCCGCTGAGCCTCCCCTTCCCCTCCCCTGCACCCAGAACCCCCCTGAGGAGTCCCAGAACCCCTGCACCTGCACCACCATAACGAGCCACCCACACCCAGATCCCCACCCTACTGAGCCCCAACTAGCTTCACCTGGATCCCCACCCCATTGAGCCCCACACATCCAGACCCCCCAACGAGCTCTATCCCCCTATACCCAGACCCCCCCCCGCCCCACTGAGCCCCAACCACCTTCACCTGGACACCCCTGCAGTATCCCATTACCATTGCACCCAGAAACCTCAACAATCCCCTGTGCATCCAGATCCCCCCCACACACCCAAATCCTCCACTGAGTCTCTGCTGCACAGGGAACCCTCTCAACCCACACTTGGATCCCCCACACTAAGCCCCTCCACATTTGGATCCTGCCTTGCTGAGCCTGCCTGCCCACACCTGATGCACCTGGCATGGAGGGTCAGGGCCCTGGCACTGAATCAGGGTTGGGTGCAGCCTCCTCCATGTCCCGGGGGAGCTGCACAGTGATCTCCCATCTCTGTGCATCCAGTGACCTGTGCTCCCCAATGCCATGCTGGAGCCTCCACATTTATTTTACAAATAAAATTTGCAGAATTTTAAAATATTGTGCGCATAATTTTTTTTGGCACAGAATTTTATTTTTTTGGTGCAGAATGCTCTCAGGAGTACAAGATATATATCCAATAATACCTTACAAAGCTGAAGTCAGCTTCAGCACTGGAAAATACAAAACCTGTCAAAGACAAGATACATACTTTCTATGTTGTGGTACACATTGGGAGGTACTTCCACAAGTAATTGGTCTTAAATGTAGTATCTAAAACAGAAATAAGGAAAGGTACAACATGGTACCAAAAAAATGGTAAAAAGCAAATTAGGAAATTTTAGTCTTGGCCCTGGTCTGCACTAGGGGAGGGATCGACTTACTATGGTGTCTTCTCCCTCGTCGACTCTGCCTGCACCTCTCGCAGCGCAGGAGTATAGGAGTCGATCGGAGAGCGCTCGGGGGTCAATTTATCGTGTCTAGACTAGACATGATAAATCGACCCCCACTGGATCGATCGCTGCCCGCCGATCCGGCGGGTAGTGTAGACATACCTTTGGATGATGTACAAAGTGCTTTTAGCTCATAAACAACTATAATATAAATATATGTAGTTTTGGGTGTGTATTTCAAAGCACATCTTCTAGCTAAGGTCTGGTCTACACTATGACTTTAATTCGGATTTAGCAGGTTAAATCGAATTAATCCTGCACCCGTCCATACAACGAAGCCATTTATTTTGAAATAAAGGGCTCTTAAAATCGATTTCTGTACTCCACCCCGATGAGCGGAGTAGCGCCAAAATCGATATTGTCATTTTGAATTAGGGTTAGTGTAGCCGCAATTCGATGGTATTGGCCTCCGGGAGCTATCCCACAGTACACCATTGTGACTGCTCTGGACAGCAATCTGAACTCGGATGCACTGGCCAGGTAGACAGGAAAAGCCCCGCGAACATTTGAATTTTATTTCCTGTTTGCCCAGCGTGGAGAGCACAGGTGACCACAGAGAGCTCATCAGCACAGGTAACCATGGAGGCCGATAATCGAAAAAGAGCACCAGCATGGACCGTACGGGAGGTACTGGATCTGATCGCTATATGGGGAGAGGATTCAGTGCTAACAGAACTTTGTTCGAAAAGACGAAATGCCAAAACTTTTAAAAAATCTCCAAGGGCATGATGGAGAGAGGCCACAATAAGGACTCAGAGCAGTGCCGCGTGAAAGTCAAGGAGCTCAGACAAGCCTATCAAAAAACAAAGGAGGCAAACGGTCGCTCCGGGTCAGAGCCGCGGACATGCCACTTCTATGCCAAGCTGCATGCAGTTCTAGGGGGGGCCGCCACCACTACACCACCTCTAACCGTGGATTCCGAGGCGGGGATAATCTCATCAGCTACACCTGAGGATTCTGCGGATGGCGAAGAGGAGGACGAGCTTGCGGAGAGCACACAGCACTCCGTTCTCCCCAACAGCCAGGATCTTTTTCTCAGCCTGACTGAAGTACCCTCCCAACCCTCCCAAGCCAGTATCCAAGACCATGCCTCATGGAAGGGACCTCAGGTGAGTTTACCTTTTAAAATATAAAACTTGTTTTAAAAGCAAGTGTTTTTTAATGATTACTTTGCCCTGAGGACTTGGGATGTATTCGCGGCCAGTACAGCTACTGGAAAAGTCTGTTAACATGTCTGGGGATGGAGTGGAAATCCTCCAGGGACATCTTCATGAAGCTCTCCTGGAGGTACTCCAAAAGCCTTGCCACAAGGTTTCTGGGCACTGCAGCCTTATTCCGTCCTCCATGATAGGACACTTGACCACGCCATGCTTGCAGCAAGTAATCTGGTATCATTGCATGACAAAGCCTGACAGCGCATGGTCCCGGTGTTTGCTGGCATTCAAGCAACATCCGTTCTTTATCTCGCTGTGTAATCCTCAGGAGAGTGATATCGCTCATGGTAACCTGGTTGAAATACGGGAATTTAATTAAGGGGACAGAGGTGGCCGTTCCTACTGGGCTGTTTGCCTGTCGCTGAAAAGAAATACTTCCCTGCAGTTAGCCAAGCGTGGGGGGGGAAGGGGAATTGGCCCAGAGCTTTTCACGTTTGGCTAGCAGGGATCTTCCCTGATACCACCCACGCGGTGGGGGGAGGGGTAAAGCAATCATCCCAGAGAATTCATGGCGGTGTGGGGTGTGTTAATTTGGTTCCTGCAGGGATCTTCCCTGATACCAGCCATGCGGTGCAGGGAGGGATAAAGCAATCATCCAGAGAATTGGATGGTGGGGGGTTAGTTTGTTTTCTGCTGCTGAAGGTTAACAGGAAAACTGCAGCACTCAACAGGCTTTGCTTGGTATGTGGGAAAGGAGGTCGCAGAAGCTGAAAGACAATGGCTTACCATGGCCGCATGCAAGCCGAATTCTGTTGCCCAGACCTGCATCTGTGATCTCTAGCAGCAAAGCCACAGGCACTCAATATTAAGAGGCAAAATGCGACCTTGCACAGAAATCACATGTTCTATGTAATGTGAATAGTGTTGGTCACCGTGAAAGAGTATAAGCATTGTTCTGCAAAATGTATCTTTTTAAAAAATTCTCCCCTTTTTTCCCTCCCTCCAGCAGCTGCAAATTTTTCAAGCCTCCCTCCTCTGTCCCAAAGGCTATCTCAGATAAGGCGTCGGAAAAAGAAGACGCGGGATGAGATGTTCGCAGAAATCATGGAATCCACTCGCAGTGAAAGAGCTCATCTGAATGAGTGGAAGGACACGGTTTCAAAGTATAGGAAAGAAGCCAGTGAACGTGAGGACAGGAGGGACCAACGTGAGGACGAGGGACCAACGTGAGGAGAGGAGCGTTGCTCAAGATGAGAGGTGGCGGCAGGAAGATCAGAGGAGGCAGGATGCTGGGGCTGCTGCGTGAGCAAACAGACATGCTCCGGCATCTGGTGGAGCTTCAGGAACGGCAGCAGGATAAATAGGTGCCGCTACAGCCCCTGTATAAACCCCCTCCCCCCTCACTGTTCCATAGCCTCCTCACCCAGACGTGTAAGAATGCGGGGGTGGGGGGGGAGGCTCCGTACACCCTCCCATTCCACCCCAGTGGACAGCCCAAGCAAAAGGCTGTCATTTTTTTAACCATTTTTTAGTGGCCTTTTCCTTCCCGCCGATCCTCCTCCCAAACCCCACCCGGGTTCTCTCCCTCTTTTTATAATCAATTAATAAAGAATAAATGATTTTTAAATGATAGTGACTTTATTTCCTTTGAAAGCAAGCTGGGGGAAGGGGGAGGGTGGGTTCCTTACAGAGAATGAGTCAATAAAGGGGGCAGGTTTTCATGAAGGAGAAGCAAACAGAAATTTCACACTGTAGCCTGGCCAGTCATGAAACTGTTTTTCAAAGCTTCTCTGATGCACAGCGCTTCCTGGTGTGCTTTTCTAATCACCCTGGTGTCTGGCTGCGCGTAATCAGCAGCCAGGCGATTTGCCTCAGCCTCCCACCCCGCCATAAAGGTCTCCCCTTTACTTTCACAGAGATTGTGAAGCACACAGCAAGCAGAAATAACAATGGGGAGATAGGTTTGGCTGAGGTCTGAGCAAGTCAGTAACGATCGCCAGCGACCTTTTAAATGGCCAAATGCACATTCTACCACCATTCTGCACTTGCTCAGCCTGTAGTTGAACAGCTCCTGACTCCTTTCCAGGCTGCCTGTGTATGGCTTCATGAGCCATGGCATTAAGGGGTAGGCTGGGTCCCCAAGAATAACTATTGGCATTTCAACATCCCCAACGGTTATTTTCTGGTCCAGGAAGTAAGTCCCTTGCTGCAGCCGTTTAAACAGATTAGTGTTCCTGAAGACACGAGCGTCATGAACCCTTCCCAGCCAGCCCACGTTGATGTTGGTGAAACGTCCCTTGTGATCCACAAGTGCTTGCAGCACCATTGAAAAGTACCCCTTGCGGTTTATGTACTGGGTACCCTGGTGCTCCGGTGCCAAGATAGGGATATGGGTTCCATCTATGGCCCCACCACAGTTAGGGAATCCCATTGCAGCAAAGCCATCCACTATGACCTGCACATTTCCCAGAGTCACTACCTTTCGTAGCAGCACCTCAGTGATTGCTTTGGCTACTTGCATCACAGCAGCCCCCACAGTAGATTTGCCCACTCCAAATTGATTCCTGACTGACCGGTAGCTGTCTGGCGTTGCAAGCTTCCACAGGGCTATTGCCACTCGCTTCTCCACTGTGAGGGCTGCTCTCATCTTGGTATTCTGGCGCTTCTGGGCAGGGGAAAGCAAGTCACAAAGTTCCAAGAAAGTGCCCTTACGCATGCGAAAGTTTCGCAGCCACTGGTAATCGTCCCACACCTGCAACACTATGTGGTCCCACCAGTCTGTGCTTGTTTCCTGGGCCCAGAATCGGCGTTCCACGGCTATAACCTGCCCCATTTGCATGATCTCCAAAGCACCGGGGCCCGCGGTTTGAGAGAATTCTGTGTCCATGTCCATGTCCTCGTCACACTTGTCGCTGCGCTGCCGTCACCGCCTCCTCCTCACCTCATTTTTCTGGTCCTGGCTCAGCATAAACTGCACGAGAACGCGCGAGGTGTTTACAATGTTCATGACTGCTGTCTTGAGCTGAGCGGGCTCCATGCTTGCCGTGGTATGGAGTCTGCAGTGTTCACCCAGGAAAAAAGGCGCAAAATGGTTGTCTGCCGTTGCTTTCATGGACGGAGGGGTGAGGCTGTACCCAGAACCACCTGCGACAATGTTTTTTGCCCCATCAGGCACTGGGATCTCAACCCAGAATTCCAATGGGCGGGGGAGACTGCGGGAACTATGGGATAGCTATGGGATAACTACCCACAGTGCAACGCTCCGAAAATCGACGCTAGCCCCGGTACATGGATGCACACCGCCGAATTAATGTGCTTAGTGTGGCCGTATACATTCGACTTTATACAATCTGTTTCCAAAATTCAAATTATATAAATTCGGATTAATCCCGTAGTGTAGACATACCCTAAGGAACTGCATCTGCAAAAAACAAGCTTCTACACAGAACAGGCAAAGTATTAACTCTTTTCTTTCTGTATTGCACTGCTTTGTCTTTCATTAATAAACTTAGCTAAACTTGGTTATTTGGTCTTGTTGGGCTGGTTCACAGTCTAGCCTATGATGACTGGATCCACTTAGATTAGCATCTCTAAATTACTTTGGTTTTAAATAAGCTTTTTGAGACAAGATATGGATGATATCTGGATCATTACATTTAATTTATGTTTCCTGTGTTGTGTGTTCCAATTCTTCACATAGATAAAAATTGGCCTATTTGTCACAACTTTTTATGACAAATAAAAGTCATTTTTATTGACTTTTGCAATTGGTAGGTTGGACTTTATAGAGAAACAAGGCTCATGTAAATTTGTATGTAAATTTACCACCTTTGGAACATTGCAGTCTGATCTTTACAATGATTATTTTCTCATTTTTCATTATTGGTTTTTCAGCAAATTGCATGCAGTAAACCAAAGTACAAACAATGGAAATAAACTGGGCACCTTTAAACACCTTCAGTCAAAAAAAATCAAGTCACTGAAGAGGGCTAGTGGCGAGGTAGGTATCTAATATAAAGTGACACTGTGTTATTGATTTATATGCAAATTTCAGCAAGGAAATCTTAAAAACTGATGTCACTATGTTGCTCACAGCTATTAATTGTTTCCTTGAGCTTCCGCCTTTTGTTTGCTTTATCCACCTATTGTATACAGTCTTACATGTAGTTTGTAAGCTCTCTGGGGCACAGACTGTCTTTCTTTTATTTGTACAATGCTTTGAACAATGGGGCTCTAGCCTATAAGTGCTACTATAATAAAAATAATGAACTTACATGTTGGCCCATATAGAAAAAGTGTAAGCCACTCTACTTTATTTCCTGGAACCAGTGCTGTTTCATGGAGCAGAGACACAATCAGAATTTTCCTAAGGAGGGGGTCCAGAGAGCTCTCTCTTCCCCATCCCCAGCTGTACACAGAGTCTCCCTATCTGCTGCCCCACACCCTGCACCATGTTCTTCCCCCCACATTGCCCCTTACCCAGCCCTGAGATCTCCCCATCACACATCCAGCCCCAACCTCTTACTCAGAGAGGCAGTTTGCTGAAGTGCACCATTCCCACCAAGGGACAGGCAGTTCTGGGAACCCCAGACCCCATTCTCCTCCTGTGTCTCTGCTTCCCTAGGAAGCATCAAAAGCCTCTGACCCTCTTGGGACTGGGGCTTCCTGGTAACCCCTGCTCCGGTTCTTCCTGGGGGCAAAGGTTGGGGAGAACCCAAGCACATGCACAGGGTCACAATGTCACTCACATATGAGTGAGGGACTAAGTGCCATTGCGACCTGGCGCACGGAGTTGCAGCACCTCTCAAATTTAGCCCAGCTGCCACTCTGTCACGATAGAGGGACAACCTGGCCAGATTTCCAGCTTCAGTCAGGACTGGGGATGAGGGGGCTGTTCCCTCTGTTTCCCCCTTCTCCTTGCGGTACCCCTGGTCAGGGTTACAAAAGGTTATATCCCTGTCATTTGCTATTGACTTCAGTGCTTACAGTTACATCTTCCTTCTGTAAGGGCTTGACATGGTCTCCTTAAACTAATATATCAAAGAGAAATTAGCCACTGTTATTACTTATTTACTCGTGGAATTCCATGATGTGCAAACTGCGATTTACAATGTGTTTTTACATTACTATTTGATGTGCTGGGATACAGCTCAGTTTTTTAAAAGGAATTTATTCCAATAGATTTGCACCAGCCTTGGCCCAAGAGTGATCAAGGATTGTGTGTGATTTCAGTGACACCACTTTCAGAGTGGTAGCCGTGTTAGTCTGTATCAGCAAAAACGAGGAAGCCTTGTGGCACCTTAGAGACTAACAAATTTAAGCTTTTGTGGGCTAAAACCCATTTCATCAGATACATGGGGTGGAAAATACAGTGGAGAGCATATGATGTAAAACTGATGTGAGCACAGACTCAGGCTCGGTGTTTCTTGAATTACATTTCCTCCCTTCCCAGCATGAAACAGTGAGGCCTTTATGTATATATGCAGAAAGTATTTATGCAGAATTACTCCTGTTCTGAAAAGAACTTGTTGGAAAGGATGGTGTTATAAGGTTCTGTGAAAAAATAACACCATCCCTTCCAGTATGACAGGTGGAATTTTAAGGCTCCAGAACTCCATAACTTACTAAAAAGTTACTTTTGGAGCACAATCTTCTTCTACTTTATAGCAGGCTAGAATATATGTGGGTTTTTTTAAATAAAGTTTCATAAAAATTGTTCTTGCTGTCTGAGTTATCCAAATGTGAAAGCATTTTTCAACTATATCCATTTTCAAGGTTCTTATTTTACAGATATAATAATAATAAAAAAACCCTTCCTGATGCCAGATGAAAAAAAAAAAGGAACACGTCTAACCTTTGGAAAAAGAAAAGCACAATATAACTTTTGTCAGAATGGATACTCCTTGGCTACTACATCTTACCAATGATTAACTGACCTTTTTTACACTATATACACTACCAAATCAAATGCCTTATATTATGCACTTTTCAGAAAACTGTACTTGTTATTTTAACAAGTGGTAAGGAGCAATCCAAACACAGAGAACTATTTTGATTGGTGTACTTCTACATCACCTATTTGGAATTCATTTCTCAGTGTTTCCATGGTTGCACTGAAGGAAAAAATTCAAACTACAAGAAAGGTGATGCCATCCTATGCCTTGTTAAGAGCACCGGCATTTTTGCTATGGTTTTAATCTTCACTTCAGAGTTTCTCTGGAAATGCTGTGCCAGAGACAAATCAGTCCAGGTGCTTATATTATTGAACATAACTGGTGGTTTTATTGTGCTTATATTCTGTGAGCCCAATTCTCAGTTCTGTTACACTGGTGTAAACTCTGAGTAACTCCTGTGCTCCAGAGTAAATAGTGAAGTTATACCAGTATAAAATCAGTGTCCTGAGATCAGAAACAGGCCCTAACCATTTGCATTACTGAGCTGTCATAATGTATTGACTTCTATCCCCTCATCTCATAAGTCTAGAAAATGTGGGAAACTTTCTAGGGCTGGCTTTCTTCTTATGTTCATAATATACACACAGAGAAGTTAGAGAACAACATACATTCTCTTTCTGGAAGGTTTAACATAACACTACTTTATTTCTTAGATTTTCAGTGTTGTGACTTAGGAGCACAAGTCCAATTGAAATTATCTGTGCTCTTAAGAGAACTAGAAGCTTTTGAAAATCCAACCTGTAGATGGTGCATCTCACTATGGAGTTTTAGTGTTAAGATTTAGGACTAAATCCTGCAAGATGCTGAGCCCAAAGACTCTGATTCAGCATGGTACAAAAGCCTTTGCTGGATAAGGACCCTACTGCTCAGCAACTTGCACAACCAAGCCATTAAGGAATTCCCAGGGTATGTCTAACTCTGCACACTAAACTTGCGTTCTGACTCAGGTTTGAGCCCAGCCCACCTTCTGTCCACACACAAATCAGTCTGACACAGGTCGGCAAACACTCAAGACCCAGATCCTATGATCCTGCTACAGGGGTTGGTAACAGCTCAAGTCCCATTATGACCTGGATCCAAGCTCTGTCATTTTGAAGTGTGGATGCAAGTTAAGTCACAGACCTGAATCTGAAGGTCTGTATAGTGCAGTATGGACATGTTAGCATGGCCGTAAGACCCAGGTCCAACAATTGTAAACCCAGGTTTACAAGGCAGTATGGATGCTCAAGCATGGGTATGGAAACACCCAGTCCAAAAGCCCAGGTGCTACAAATCTAGGTTTACAATGCAGTGTAGACATACCCCCAGTGATCTAGGTATTGTTAACTGAACAATAACTACCTTACACTCAATATCACTGAAGAAATATGAAACAAATGAAACTCACCAAGCATTCTCAAAACTATGATACCCACACAAGGAAATAGGGAAACAAATCAACAGAGCCAGACGTGTACCCAGAAGCCTCCTGCTACAAGACAGGCCCAAAAAAGAAACCAACAGAACTCCACTGGCCATCACCTACAGTCATCAGCTTAAACCTCTCCAACGCATCATCAGTGATCTACAACCCATCCTGGACAATGATCCCTCTCTTTCACAGACCTTGGGAGGCAGACCAGTCCTCGCCCACAGACAACTCGCCAACCTTAAGCATATTCTCACCAGCAACCACGCACCGCACCATAACAACTCTAACTCAGGAACCAACCCATGCAACAAACCTCGATGCCAACTCTGCCCACATATCTACACCAGCAACACCATCACAGGACCTAACCAGATCAGCTACAACATCACCGGCTAATTCACCTGCACGTCCACCAATGTTATATATGCCATCATGTGCCAGCTATGCCCCTCTGCTATGTACATTGGCCAAACTGGACAGTCACTACGCAAGAGGATAAATGGACACAAGTCAGATATCAGGAATGGCAATATACAAAAACTTGTAGGAGAACACTTCAACCTTCCTGCCACACAATAACAGATGTAAAGGTAGCCATCTTACAGCAAAAAAAACTTCAGGACCAAACTCCAAAGAGAAACTGCTGAGCTCCAGTTCATTTGCAAATTTGACACCATCAGATCAGGATTAAACAAAGACTGTGAATGGCTATCCAACTACAGAAGCAGTTTCTCCTCCCTTGGTGTTCACACCTCAACGGCTAGCAGAGCACCTCACCCTCCCTGATTGAACTAACCTCGTTATCTCCACACTGATTTATACCTGCCTCTGGAGATTTCCATTACTTGCATCTGAAGAAGTGAGGTTCTTACCCACGAAAGCTTCTGCTCCCATTACTTCTGTTAGTCTTAAAGGTGCCACAGGACCCTCTGTTGCTTTTAAAATGAAACTGGTCAATTCACCCACATTTCCTTCCTTTGCAAGATAAGTTTTGAGATAGCAAGAGATGAGAAATTCCTGCCAGTCAAAAGGTTGCACAATATGAGTTCAGCTAAAGCTGGCTATTGGCATTATGCTGATCAGAGGGCTTCCTTTTAGTAGAATATCTCTCTTTCTAGCAAGCCACTCTACTTTGTGCCTTTCTGTAACAGGGCGCACTTGCCCCGCACTGGTACTGCAAAGGTTAACTCTATTCTTTGGGCCAAGGAGGCCACACTCCCTCGGCCCTGCTGGGCATGCTCCAGCTGGAGACTAGGTATAAAAGGGAGCAGCTCGGCTCATTCAGGACCACTGAGGAGGGAGGATGCATGCTGCAGGCTCCAGCCTAGGAGCCGCTGAGGCCCAGGCAGTGGAAGCCAGAGACACTGAGACCTAGGAGGACTCCCAAGGAGTGATGGAGCTGCTGAGAGCTGCATGGATTGAGGAGCCTGGAGTTGCCAGGACCACTGTACCAAGGACAGGGTAGGAAGTAGGTCAGGGGGACTAATCATTGTACTGGGTGGTGTCAGTATGTTTTGGGTGGATTTCCTGCTGACCCAGTGGTGAGCATACTTGCCACTGTCATGGCCCTGAGCTGGGACCCAGTGGAGCAGGGAGGGCCTGCGTCCCCCTACCTGGCTGCCACTCACCCCTAGGTGATGGCCCACTGACCTGACTGGACACTAGGCCACACATCCCTGATGGAGAGGGTGGTTATACTGACTCTGGCCATTGGGCCATGCTGCTTTGAGGGAGAGAGCAATTGTACTGATTCTGGCCATTGGGCTGCCCAGCCCTGAGAGAGGGCAGCCATTTTGACTTTTGTCCCTAGGTCATGCTATCCCGAGACAAGGGGTGATTGTACAGGCTCATTGTACAGACTGATTGTACAGACAGGGGAAATAATAACCCTCACCCCACCCAAGAGGGGACAGGATGTGCTTGCCCTGCAATACCTTCCCATGGCTGTCTAGCTAAATGTCCTATTTTTTGTAACACAAGGCCCCACTGCCACCTTCTGACCAATAAAATCTGCTCCAGAGGATATTACATGGATTTCATGGGGAGCATGTTTACAGTATTTCTCTGATTAACTTATTTTGCTCTTGAAATACTCAAAATGGCAATAGCTTTCATTGTAGTAGTAGTATACGCTCCTGCATTCGGTTAATGCCCACTGTGAAATCCTGCCAGGTGACAATAAGTTTTCTATATTTTTGGCTCAGGATATTAGATATTAACATAACTAGCAAGCACCATGACACATGGTGCAAGGAAAAGGCCTGGGTAGAGACTGTCGAATTGTGGAATTCAACGAATGGCTACGCAGGTGGTGTCGGAGAGAAGGCTTTGGATTCTTCGACCATGGGATGATGTTCCAAGAAGGAGGAGTGCTAGGCAGAGACGGGCTCCACCTAACGAAGAGAGGGAAGAGCATCTTCACCAGCAGGTTGGCTAACCTAGTGAGGAGGGCTTTAAACTAGGTTCACCGGGGGAAGGAGACCAAAGCCCTGAGGTAAGTGGGGAAATGGGATCCTGGGAGGACGCACAAGCAGGAGAGCGCAAGAGGGGAGGACTCCTGTCTCATACTGAGAAAGAGGGACGATCGATGAGTTATCTTAAGTGCCTATACACAAATGCAAGAAGCCTGGGAAACAAGCAGGGAGAACTGGAAGTCCTGGCACAGTCAGGGAACTATGATGCGATTGGAATAACAGAGACTTGGTGGGATAACTCACATGACTGGAGTACTGTCATGGATGGATATAAACTGTTCAGGAAGGACAGGCAGTGCAGAAAAGGTGGGGGAGTTGCATTGTATGTAAGAGAGGAGTATGACTGCTCAGAGCTCCGGTATGAAACTGCAGAAAAACCTGAGAGTCTCTGGATAAAGTTGAGAAGTGTGAGCAACAAGGGTGATGTCGTGGTTGGAGTCTGCTATAGACCACCAGACCAGGGGGATGAGGTGGACGAGGCTTTCTTCTGGCAACTAGCAGAAGTTGCTAGATCGCAGGCCCTGTTTCTCATGGGAGACTTTAATCACCCTGATATCTTCTGGGAGAGCAATACAGCGGTGCACAGACAATCCAGGAAGTTTTTGGAAAGTGTAGGGGACAATTTCCTGGTGCAAGTGCTGGAGGAACCAACTAGGGGCAGAGCTTTTCTTGACTGCTGCTCACAAACAGGGAAGAATTAGTAGGGGAAGCAAAAGTGGATGGGAACCTGGGAGGCAGTGACCATGAGATGGTCGAGTTCAGGATCCTGACACAAGGAAGAAAGGAGAGCAGCAGAATACGGACCCTGGACTTCAGAAAAGCAGACTTTGACTCCCTCAGGGAACAGATGGGCAGGATCCCCTGGGAGAATAACATGAAGGGCAAAGGGGTCCAGGAGAGCTGGCTGTATTTTAAAGAATCCTTATTGCGGTTGCAGGAACAAACCATCCCGATGTGTAGAAAGAATAGTAAATATGGCAGGCGACCAGCTTGGCCAAACAGTGAAATCCTTGCTGATCTTAAACGCAAAAAAGAAGCTTACAAGAAGTGGAAGATTGGACAAATGACCAGGGAGGAGTATAAAAATATTGCTCAGGCATGCAGGAGTGAAATCAGGAAGGCCAAATCACACTTGGAGTTGCAGCTAGCAAGAGATGTTAAGAATAACAAGAAGGGTTTCTTCAGTTATGTTAGCAACAAGAAGAAAGTCAAGGAAAGTGCGGGCCCCTTACTGAATGAGGGAGACAACCTAGTGACTGAGGATGTGGAAAAAGCTAATGTACTCAATGATTTTTTTGCCTCTGTCTTCACAAACAAGGTCAGCTCCCAGACTGCTGCACTGGGCAGCACAATATGGGGAGAAGGTGACCAGCCCTCTGTGGAGAAAGAAATGGTTCAGGACTATTTAGAAAAACTGGACGTGCACAAGTCCATGGGGCCGGATGCGCTGCATCCGAGGGTGCTAAAGGAGTTGGCGGATGAGATTGCAGAGCCATTGGCCATTATTTTTGAAAACTCATGGCAATTGGAGGAGGTCCCGGATGACTGGAAAAAAGCTAATGTAGTGCCCATCTTTAAAAAAGGGAAGGAGGAGGATCCGGGGAACTACAGGCCAGTCAGCCTCACCTCAATCCCTGGAAAAATCATGGAGCAGGTCCTCAAGGAATCAATTATGAAACACTTAGAGGAGAGGAAAGTGATCAGGAACAGTCAGCATGGATTCACCAAGGGGAAGTCGTGTCTGACTAACCTAATTGCCTTCTATGATGAGATAACTGGCTCTGAGGATGAGGGGAAAGCAGTGGATGTGTTATTCCTTGACTTTAGCAAAGCTTTTGATACGGTCTCCCACAGTATTCTTGCCAGCAAGTTAAAGAATTATGGGCTGGATGAATGGACTGTAAGGTGGATAGAAAGCTGGCTAGATCGTCGGGTTCAACACATAATGATCAATGGCTCCATGTCTAGTTGGCAGCCAGTTTCAAGCGGAGTGCCCCAAGGGTTGGTCTTGGGGCCGGTTTTGTTTAGTATCTTTATTAATGATTTGGAAGATGGTGTGGACTGCACTCTCAGCAAGTTTGCAGATGACACTAAACTAGGAGGCATGGTAGATACACTAGAGGGTAGGGATCGGATACAGAGGGACCTAGACAAATTAGAGGATTGGGCCAAAAAAACCCTGATGAGGTTCAACAAGGACAAGTGCAGAGTCCTGCACTTAGGATGGAAGAATCCCATGCACTGTTACAGACTAGGGAACAAATGGCTAGGAAGCAGTTCTGCAGAAAAGGACCTAGGGGTCACAGTGGACGAGAAGCTGTATATGAGTCAACAGTGCGCTCTTGTTGCGAAGAAGACTAACGGCATTTTGGGCTGTATAAGTAGGGGCATTGCCAGTAGATCGAGGAACGTGATCGTTCCCCTTTATTCGACATTGGTGAGGCCTCATCTGGAGTACTGTGTCCAGTTTTGGGCCCCACACTACAAGAAGGATGTGGAAAAATTGGAAAGAGTCCAGCGGAGGGCAACAAAAATGATTAGGGATCTGGAGCACATGACTTATGAGGAGAGGCTGAGGGAACTGGGATTGTTTAGTCTCCAGAAGAGAAGAACGAGGGGGGATTTGATAGAAGCCTTCAACTACCTGAAGGGGGGTTCCAAAGAGGATGGAGCTCAGCTGTTCTCAGTGGTGGCAGATGACAGAACAAGGAGCAATGGTCTCAAGTTGCAATGGGAGAGGTCTAGGTTGGATATTAGGAAACACTATTTCACTAGGAGGGTGGTGAAGCACTGGAATGCGTTACCTAGGGAGGTGGTGGAGTCTCCTTCCTTGGAGGTTTTTAAGGCCCGGCTTGACAAAGCCCTGGCTGGGATGATTTAGTTGGGAATTGGTCCTGCTTTGAGCAGGGGGTTGGACTAGATGACCTCATGAGGTCTCTTCCAACCCTAATCTTCTATGATTCTATTGAGGTTGATCCAAAGACCACTAGCTCAATGGAAACTGGATTCTGCTTCCATTGAAGTCTATGGCAAAATTCCTACAAACTTCGGTAATGCAGGATCAGGCTCTGTATACCAGTACACACAGCACTACTGAAATGCACATCTTGGATAGCAGGTCTGCAATCAATTATAGTGTATAGCACACTGCACAAAAAGGAACAGGGGAGGAAAGGGAAATTTTGGTCAAATCTACAGGAACAAAATCTTACCCTTATAAAAGGGTCAGGCAGTCTTTCACTTTTGCACAACTCTGGCAGGTTCCATGAAAACTGCACGCAGTCAACTGCATGATCTGCAATTTATCTGTCTCAGAAGGATGAAGGGCTGAGATGATTCTCAGAGGTTGTCAAGCAGATGTTCCAAGCAGTCAGAGTGCTTCCAATCAGTTTTTAATGAGTTCAGGAAGTCTGCCTATTTCTTCCATTTCACTTCTAAAAAAGCGAGGACTATGGTTGAATGCTTGACAGAATATATGCAGCTCAATTCTTTTGTTTTAACTTATTTTTAGGGTAAGATGTCCCTCAGTATGAACATCCTTATGGATCAGGTGATCGAAAAATACATTTATTTTCCTCTTACACATAGTAGGGGTAGGAAAGAGTGAATATAAATCTTGGTGTCTTCTCCAATGCCAAGAAAAAACAGAAGAATTAATACTGAAGAAAGAATTTCCATCAGAAAATACACACTGTGAAAACAAACCTTTCCCTATGGCAATTTCTTCCAATGCCTTGGATTTGTTATAACTAAGCAACAAGGCAAAGACTAAGCAGGCAGTGCATTTCTGGAGGATTACTACATACCTCAGGTGTATTGTGAGGCAATAATTAACTAAAAAAATACATTATCTTGAGTGTCTCAAACTATATAAAATGGTGATGTTAAAAGAAAAGGTCATGCCCATGCATTTAGTGGGGAATTACTGACAATGATATTACAACAATTGCAGATTAGTAAAACATTAGAGAACTCAGTATTTGTCCAGTGTTCTAAAGCCATTTAAAAAGGTAAGTAATAGAACAATGAGAGTGACATCAGTCTGCCACTTCTTTCTGACCCAATTCAAGAGGGTCCCTAAATTAGATATCCACTTGCACAGAATTAAAGCTTTGATTCAATAAATGTTGCATAGTTTTCTGGTGCTTTAAATAAGTGTATTGTTTGAGATATCTGTAAATGCACAAGCTACTGTATAGCTCATTCATTTAATCCACTTCAGTGAGCTACTGTCTTATATGGGGGTGGTATTAGTCATTAACAAAATGGGGTGGAAGTCTTTTCTGCATTTATACATGGTTTTGTCTTCATGACATTCCCCCCCCCTTTTTTTATAAGGCCTTACATTTTGAAAGGAGGAAAATAGCATTAGCACCATCCAAGATTAATATCATTGCATGTAACGTTTGCTTTATTCCAATCAGAGTTGTTTATGTACTCTGCAGCACTGTTTACCAAGCAATTACACCACACAGAAGCAGTCAAAAAATAAACAAACACAAATCCCACAGTTCCTCTTTCAGCTGTGGGTTTCAGGAATTAGTCTGCCACTGAAACCTTCCCCACTTTACTCAAAAGTTAATTCATGACACTAACCAGGATATATTAAAAAGGAAGATGCAATTTAAAAGTTATTACATTATACCATGTAGCACTGTTTCTCTAATATATAGCTTAATTATAGTACTTCTAAAGCATAGTCTTTCATTTTACTTTGCACTTATGATGACAACCTGAGGTGGTCCTGCTTTTCTCCCAGATACCATATAAGGAATCTGCTTAGCACATAAATGCAGAGCACACAGAACACCATTTCATCATAGATTCTAACCTTTTACATCTGATTATAGATATATAATAGGGCACTTATTTTCAACATATTTAGACTCAAAAGATATGTCTTTCTCCTTAGTATACAGAAGCTAAAATTATGAACACATTCATTTAAAATTGTAATTTTTCTTTTAGCCAACAAGTTTACTATTTTTGCACAATAGATATTCTTTGAAAAAGTAAAATTTTTTTGATGCTCCAAAAGACAAATTCTTAGGACTTGCTTCTCCTCTCCCACAGGCTCAAGGTCAGGAATGCACGCACATGCAGACCTTTAAGTACACGAATAACCGGTCCCATTGAAGTCAATGTGACTACTCATGTGAGGGGCAGATTTTCAATGGCACAAAAAAGAGTTAGACACCAAACTTCTGGGGTTTTTTTGATGTGTGCCTTTGAAATAAATCTCCCCCTAAACTGCTTTGCTAGATCAGGGTCTTGGATCCAGGTCTTGCACACATGTAATTACACTAACATCAGCAGAGTTATTACTAATTTACACCAGTGTAAGTAAAAGGAGAATCTGTCTCTTTGATGTTGAAATGGGTTTCATTACTTTGTTTTTCATATAATTTTCTATACATTTCTACAGAAATTAAACATTAGAAAATCTATTGGTTACCAAAAATATGTAAAGGCAAAAACCAGAGCAAACATGACCAATTCAATAGTCAAGGAGCCAATCTCTCAAAGTCATCCAGCTAGTGCCAAAATGCAAGAGAGCCTCAAAAGAGCATTTCTCAGAGATGTGTAGGTCAGTGGGATCCTCCAATCATGACTTGGTATGATTTAAGCCTACATATTGCTGATGTAGCTATTTCCTGACAAAAGAAATACTTTTTTTTGTCACCCTCTGATGAAATATGCTCACCTGCCATGTCAAATCAATGCTCAGAAAAACAATACTTACAACTTACTGTAAATGCAAATAAAAATCTCAAAGTAGTACTCAAGGTACAAATAGGAGCATTGATACCAGATATAAATAAGTATATGTGTGTGAGAAATATATTATATACAGCAGGAGAACCTAATTAAGTGGGTTTGTGTGCCCCTCAGATGTGTCTGAACTGGCCCTGTTAGATATTCAGAAATTACTAGATCTCTATGTATTCTATGAGTGGTCGTGTTTGAGTTTAAATTCCCAGATATGTGTTAGAAAAATCTAAATTAACAAATAAAACAGAATTGAACAGTGGACTAAGAAATGATTAGTTATAATTACACACATCAATGTGTTTCCCTATCTCAAACATTCAACAAAAACCTGCTTAGCTAAGGGTAATTAATGCATTATGGCAAAGATACAGGACATAGTGGATCAAAGGTCTGATTTAATAAGGCAAATTCTGTGCTCTTCTGTAAGCTAAACATGTTAATCTACAAGGTTACTAAACTATCACCATTAATAACCAATACTCACACTCCATTGCTTTACATGGGGCATCCATCAACCCTTGCTTTCTTCACTCTGCTCATATGGGAGTTTTGCCACTGACTTCAGTGGGGCCAGGATTCCACCCTATGTATATATCCATAGATTATCTCCAAAAGAAAAACTGTCCTATCAGTGAGAGTTGGGTTTAAACTAGAAACCAAACTATTTTAAAAACAAGATGCAAGGTGCAAGTAGGTTGGGTTCCAATCTTCAGGTCTGAATCTGACCTGCCTTTTAAGTTTTGGAGCAGATACACAAATACAAAAAGAAAAGGAATCTTTTTATGCTTCCAGTTCAGAGAACAGCTTGTGAACCTGGTGTAACTGACTCTGAATCTGAGCCCTAATTTGGCCTCAAATGTGAACACTCACCTAAACTTAATTCAGACCCACATACCACCTCCTTTGTCCATTTCAACCATCAAAGCAGCACCTTAATCAGACTGAATGAGTCACTATTCAGCAATGCATGACATTCCCTTCTAAGAGCAAAATCCAAAATTTTCAAATCTGAGTGCCTCAATTCAGGGGCCTAAATCCATCATTAGGCACAAAAATAAAAGTGGCCAGGTTTTCAGAAGTGCTGAGCACCTACAACTCCCAGAGAAATTAATGGGAAAAACAGGAACTCATCCCTTCTGAAAATCAGGCCACTTCTTTAGGTATAGATTCAGGTACTTAACTTCAGGCACCCAAGTTTGAAAATCTTGTTTTAAATGTGCTGCCTCCAGAACTCCTGGTAGCTCAGCCAATAAAAGACTGCCTAGGGTAAGGAACTGAACATAGGTTTTACAGATGTAATAACACAACACTAAACTAACCTGGTTATAATTTTAATACAGAAATTAGGAGTATATTTGATAGCTAGTGACTGTGCCTTAATAGCAGTAGTCCTGGAATTCCCTATTCAGATAGCATGGGTGAGCTAATGCTATTCATCAGTGGATGACCCTTTTTAGCAGACCACTGCATACTTCCATATTATTAACTTACTGGCACATACACTGTGTGCACAATAGAAGAAATTCTTGTTGTTTGAAGATTAAATTGGGTTTTGATTAGCAATCTGCAAAGAGGCGATGGTGGAAATTTCTCATCTCCTTATTAAATGCTGACAACAGTTAAAATACAGTTTTGAAAACTCAAACTATACTAGTCAAGTATTAAGCAAAATAAGTCAGTCAAGGAAAAAAAACCTGCAACAAACAGAACATTGGGTACCTGGCAGCCTGTATTTTCATAGAGGGTCACTTTCAGTTTTTATAACTGATTAGCCATTTGCCAGTTGAACTAATGCAAACAATACAGAATAACTAGTGAAAAGAAAAATTTTAAAGCAGCATGCCAATAGCTATTTAAATCACTTTAATCAAATCCAGCTCGGCATGTGGAACTATGGCATATTGGGTTTTTGTTAGTCAGTGATCAAGAACAGTTAGAAGTACCCAGTTGCTAGCAGCCTGTTCATTGTTCAGTGCTTGGAGATAAGTGCACTGTGCAGACTATGCTGAAAACCAAAAATCCTCTGAGGATGTAGGAAAGAAAATGAGAGACAAACCTGACAGGTTTAAATCCCAATGGTATCTAAGTGAAATGTATCATGTTAAATCTGACTCATGCATCATTTTTGTTGCCATTCTTCTCATTTTATTAACATTAGTTTCAATATGTTAAAGCACATTAATATAATCAACATAAAGGTTCACAGATATAGTAAAAAGTGGTGAGTGATAAATTGTTGTCCCTTTGCCAAGAAGTAGCAGATTTGTGAGCTTTGCAGCATGTCAGTCTCCCACTGGAAGAGAAGTTAGTGATACAGACTCAAGGTATAGTCTAGTATAAATTATTGATTTTCAAAATCTACATGGAATTCTATTTACATTGAATAGAGATGGACCAGGAAACAGCAAAACTGCACAAAGGCACTTCTATATACAGCAACTCCAGCTAAGACAAGCTAGTCTAGATCCACAAAGGGGACTTAGGATATGTCTGCACTGCACTTAAACACCAGTGGCTGGCCTGTGTTGTTGACTCGGGCTCCCAGAGCTCGGGCTACGGGGCTGTTTAATTCTGGTGTATACATTTGGGCTTGGGCTGGAGCCCAACCTCTGGGACCCCACAAGTCAGCTGACACAGACCAGCGTGGGTGTTTAATTGCACTGTAGACATACCCTTATTCTCAGCATTGCAATGCCTAACATTTAGGTATCCTTCTGCCTTACTGAAATTCACGGACACGAGTTAAATGCCTGGGCTTCCTGTACAATACATGGAGAGAGTGAGGTGCCTAAGAATGGGAGTCTCAATAGCCAGCACACTGAGCAGTTTCTATTGGCATCTGCCTAAACTAGCCAATGGAAAATGCTGAGGAGGAAGTGTACCCTAAGCCCCGCTCTCTCAAAAGGAGTTAGGCACTTAACTCCAGGCTAGAGGGAGGCGCCTCCCTCTGCTTGGATTCACAACCATGAACCACCCTCTTAGAATCAGATGCCTAAGTCAGATCAGTCCTTCCTTGCAAAAAACTAAGGAAGGAAATGCTTAGTTTGAGGATCCCACTGGGGCTTAGACGTGAACTAGGTGCAGGGCATCGGGATATAAGTGGCTGTGTGCATGCACACCAGCAGTAATTTAGGCACCTATGAAAGTTAGGTGCCTGCGGAGTTAGGCAACAGCTGAACAGGGGTCTGAAGATCTTCATTTTGGACTCAGGCACATAAGGTGGCAGTTAGTTACCTAAATACCTTTGTGGATCTAGCCCACAGTGTTTAACTATGCAGCCAAAAGCAGCTTCTTTTTTCTGGCCGTGGGTCTTTCACATTTGCTCTCAGCACACTATTTCTTCCCATGTCCTGTCTGTTCTTGAATTTTTTACCTTGGAAACTCATTAGCCTTAAATCCCTAGATTGTGACACCATGAAGCTCAATGTTCACAAAGCTAAGCATGGTCTAGTTCAGTAAGTCTGGAGGTAAAACCTTCTTTTGCTCAGCTGCTTCACAACAAAAGGAAATCAGAATCAGTTATGACTATTCTTACTGTCCCCTAGAGCTGGCTTCTCTGATAATCTCCATCCAGACAAGAGAAACCTGCATAATCCCCATTCAGGTGCAGTTGTCAGAGCTCTCCCTTATGGGGTCCTGTAGACAAAGTCCTGTATTTAACTATGTCACTGGGTGACACTGGCCCATGAGGAGGGAAGAGGCCAGTGTACCTGGGCTTAAAAGAGGGCACCTAGGGAAGAGCAGGCAGAGACCATGAGATTGTAGGTTTCTGAAGGAAATGGTATTTGCTGGGGGTGGGATGGGGCAGGTAAGGGCTAAAGGCAACAGTAGGGTTTGCTTATTCTTCTCCACAAGACAGAAAGCCAGATCTGGAGAGGCCTAAAGGCAGGGAGGCAGTGGAGGGGCTTACCTGTTGGCTAATCTGGATATGGTAGGCTAATGTAAAAGGGAAAGTTACGGATGCTCCCCTGGTGAGGATGAACTCCCAGCAGAGACTGGGAGGTCCTGTTGGAAAGAAGAGGGTGGCTGACTTGGTGAGAAGACCAGTGAAGAGCCTGGATATGGTGGAAGATGCTGGAGTGTGGTATGTAGGGTGTGGAAGGACTAGAAATCATCGGATTTTAAGGTCAATGCACTGGGGGCAAAAAAATTTGGATCCTGTTATGGACTGTTTTGCACTATGTATTTGTAATAAACAGGCCCTAAGGAGGGATGTTATTGAGGCAAAAAAGCTTGTGTGCAGTTACTGGGAATTCTGAAAGAGGGAAACTGAGGCAGGTATGCCATTCTGCTGCAGTCTGCTACTGCAGAGTGCTTCAGGTGGGGCTTCCCTATGACAAAACCCTTTCTACTAAGAGCTTCACTGTGAGTACTTATCTCAATAACTGAAATCATCCATTTGTCAAAACAATATAATACTCTGTGCTGGAATCAGCTAATTAAGTTCTTGGTTCACTTTAAGCAGCACCACTCTTCTCTGAGAATGGTATTCAGCCTAAATTCTGATAACATAGACTTTTCCATTAATTTACTGATCAGCAACAACTGTCTGTTGTTTAATGCATGTGAGATACCTTTTACTGCTGTTTGTGTGAATCAAAACTACGACATTAGAGTTGCTTCCCTTCTGGTTGTTCCTTTATTGGCTAATGGCTTGAAAGTCTTGCTTCCTGTTCTTGTTTTTAAAACATGAAACCCACTTGAAACTAAGTGCAATCTGCTTTTTATTATTTCTTTAACACATTTTAAAAATTGATACATTGTAGCAGAAGTAAAAGGGGCATCCTGTCTTATTTTATGCATATTAAAAAGTCCCAAATCTAAAATGTTACTAAAATTTCTAGTTAATAATATCAGTGTAGGAGAACAGGTCTTCTTTGCAACATAAGAGGAGTCTCACAATTCAATCTGCTATCAAAGTCAATGGAAGACAACTCAGATTCATAGATTTTAAGACCAGAAGGGACCATTAGATAATCTCGTCTGACTTCCTATATATCACAGACCATTAAATTAGACTTTCCCATATATCCTTGTCATTTAGTGTTATATCTTCTGCTTAGCTCTGCCTCATATCCCTACAATTCTGCCATGTTGCAACAAGTCTAGTTTTTCTTTTAGTCACCTTACCACGGAGTTAAGATCCTAAGAAAACAACAAGGAGTCTGGTGGCACCTTAAAGACTAACAGATTTATTTGGGCATAAGCTTTCGTGGGTAAAAACCTCACCCACGAAAGCTTATGCCCAAATAAATCTGTTAGTCTTTAAGGTGCCACCAGACTCCTTGTTGTTTTTGTAG
>NC_048302.1:27711756-27742109 GCF_013100865.1 Trachemys scripta elegans | reverse complement strand
TGGAGCTAAGGTATTTATAAGAGGCCAATCACCAAAGAATCTATGCATTGATTGTGCAAAATACATTACTATTTTAATTAGATAGAAAGGTTAAATAGTTTGATATCTGCATTACAAGACATTTTTCTCCATTCTCATATATTTGGGAGAGGGATGGTCTGAACCTGACAAAATAGCATCAGTAGCGCCCATATTTGGTGAGCTAAATACTTATATTACTAGAATAGCATGTACATCAGCCCTAAATATTTAGCTCACAAAATATGGGAGCTATTAATGCTGTTTTGAAAATTAATTATCTGACTCCTTCACTCCTAATATGAACTGGCTGTACAATTCCAAAGGGAAACCAGCCCTGAAAGACTGTCAGGTTCAGACCATCTTGGACAAGAAATCAATAATGAAGAAGGCCAGGTACCATGAAGCCAGACATACACTACAAACCTAATTAAGGCTAATGAAGAACCACTTGTGGGAGCAGAAGGCTGCAGAACTGCAAGAAGAAGTTGACAAGTATGATATGAAGGCCTTTTATGAAGGTCTCTGTGCAGTGTATGTATGGTACAATCCCTGTCCTTACAGGAGACGGTAATTGGCTGCTCACAGACAAAGGCAATACTTTCTCGCTCGGCAGGACACTTTGATAGTGGATTGTCAGTTCAGGAGACTATGTCCAATGAAGGCATTGACTCACTCCCACAGCAACCTGTCCTGGTGGAGCTGTCCATGGACCCTTCTTTAGACAATGTTATTAAAGCCATCAACCAGCTGTCCTCCAGGCCCTGACAGCAATCCCCCTGAAGTGTATAAAAGTGGAGCTGTCACCTGGTCAGGAAACACCAGCCTTTCCAAAACTATATGGGAACAGGATACCACGCCCCAGGAGTATAAGGATGCTTTCATAGTCTATCTATACAAAAGGAAGGGAAGCATATCTAGCTGCAACAACCATCGTGGAACTTCACTGCTGTCTATAGAAGGGAAGATCCACGCATGGGTTGTCCGCAATAGGCTCATCTCTCACCTAGCGGACTTGGTGAACCCAGAGTCACAGTGTGGCTTTTGTGTTGGCCATAGCATAATGGACATGATTTCTGTAGCCAACAAATACAAGAGAAGGCTTGTGAACAGAACAAGGACCCATACATGGTGCGTGTTGACCTGACCAAGGTCTTCGACACAGTGGATCGTGAGGGCCTATGGAAACTCCTTTGTAAATCTGGCTGCCCAGAAAAGATGAACGCTGTCATCCCCTCACTGAATGATGGCCAAACTAATGGAGTGTGGTGACTCACCAGAAGCCTTCTCTGTCACCAATGGCACCAAGCAAGGGTGAGCAATGGCTCCAGCCCTCTTTGCTATTGTCTTTTCAGCCATGCTTTTGTTTGCATTCCAGGATTTTGACAGAGGCACACACATCCATTTTGGACTGGATTGGGGTCTATTCAACCTATGGGAACTCAGGTCCCCCATTAAGGTAATCAAACAGCTACTAAGAGAACTCCTGTTTGCTGATGACTGTGTCCTCATGACACAAACACTCGAGGACATTCAGCTTATTGCGGATCACTTTGCCGATGCCTCAAAATGCTTCGGTTTCACAATCAGCCTGAAAAAGATGAAGGTCACGTACCATCCAGCACCAGATCATCAGCATCGCTAGCACCATAATCCCATCATTACAGTTGACAACACACCCTCAAATACCTGGGTAGCATACTTTCCCACAATGCCATGTTGGATGGTGAGATCATTCAGCACCT
This sequence comes from Trachemys scripta elegans, assembly GCF_013100865.1. NCBI lineage: Eukaryota > Metazoa > Chordata > Testudines > Emydidae > Trachemys > Trachemys scripta. Next base: position 27,740,346 of record NC_048302.1, on the reverse strand, counting down.
GGCAAAGGCCAACTTGACATTTGGCAGGCTCACCCACAGACTCTGGAGGGAGCATGGAATCTGCCTCAGAACCAAGATAAAAATCTATCACGCTGTTGTACTCACCTCACACCTCTATGGCTGCGAGACATGGCCTCTCTATCAACGCTGCATAAAACAGTTGTACAGCTTCCACCTTCACTGCCTAAGATCCATTTGCAACTTCAAGTAGCAGGAGGGGATCCCCAAAACTGAAGTCCTTGAGAGGAGCCAAATCCCTGGCATTGACAGCATGCTCATCAGGGCTCAACTTCGCAGGGTTGGACACACGGTCCACAGGAGGTTTCCTGTGTACCAAAAGTGGTACTCTACAGCAAACTGAACATGGGAAGCCGCTCTAAGAGTCGACCCATCCTCAGAAATAAAGACACCTTTAAGGCCAACCTCAAAGCATGCAAGATGCACATTAAAACCTGGGAACTTATTGCACTCGACAGACCCACGAGAGGTCTGTGCCATGAAACAGGACCATTTTTGAGGAGTGGCATGTGAAGTCTCTGCAGGACAAGAGTATGCTGCAAGGCTAACACCTCAAACCCTCCCCCCAACAATGACTACTCTTGCAAGACATGCAACCACATTTTCAAATCCTGGATCAGACTCACTTCCCACATGAGAAGCCATAAAAAGATAGAAACCCAGAACTCTAGTCAATGCCAGCTGAATGCTCATCTGCCGAAGCAATGGGAGATTCCAGGGAACCTACTCATATCACATCCGCAAACAATTATGCATATGCATGACTTGAGTAAAACCACTGAAATTAATGGGACCATTCACACTCAGTTTGCAATGTTTATTCTTGTCAGAATTCACTTGCTCTTTTGATATTTTTTGTAGTGCAAAAAATATAATGGAATGGAGCTACACTTTTCTTATGCTTCTCTTCCAACGTGATTGTAAATAAATTAGACTGTATACCTCTATGTTTTAACTGAAACTTTTTCTGTAAAGTTATATAAATATGTTGCATTTCATATCACTGTATATAGCTTAGTGTGAGCTTGTAAATAATAAGCATATTGTAATGCTTGCGGACAGGAACCAGACTTTTAACGGCCCGATCAGAGATGCTGACTGGAGCTGCCAGGTTCCCTTTTCAACCGGGCGTTCTGGTTGAAAACTGGACACCTGGCAACCCTAAGCAGGAGTCAGGCCTAATGGTCAGAGAAGAGGGTCAAAACCAAGGACAGTGTCAGGTACGAAGCTTAAGGTCAGAGCTGGAGACAGGGTCGGGTGCCACGCCAGGAGTCCGAGCTGATGACGGTATCAGGGGTAAGGCGAAGGAGCAGGGGCCTGGACAAGGGCATGATAACAGGAACTGGAAGCAGACTGGGGTCTAGGATGGGAGGACAGGAACCAGCAGCAGGCAGGAATGCAGGAGTTAGGTAAGCAGGAGAGGTCTGTAGCAGCTGCCAGCGACGGATTCCGTTAGATGCTCAGACAACTTCCTGGTTCATATAGTACTCCTTAGTCAATCGGGGAGCTGGATATTTCTCCCAATGAGCTTTGAGGGCACAGTCCTCTGCGAGCTAGCTCTTCCCTGGACCCACACCTAGTTACTCCCCACACAGTTGCTGGGTGGCAGTCAAGGCTTAAGTGTTACATGGGGACCCATGGGCCAAGGTCTGAGGCCTGTGATCCCTCAGAGGATGTAGGGAGGGTAAGAACTGGCCTGTTTTTTCTCCAACAATACACATTACCATAATATATACTATAGTAAATGCAGAAATACACTCATGTATTGAGCAGTGCACATACAGTATGAACAATAAATATGCATATATAGTAGAACAAAAAGATCTTATTCATTTCTTATCCCATTAAACTAGAAACTGACATCCTATCTACATTTCAATACTGTATTATGTACTACAACAGATGTATGTGTGGAAGCAGAGAAAAGAACTGACAGAAGGGAACTGTAATGCATGACGTTTGTTAGCAAGAGTCAGGCTAACTGTAACCCTGATAACGCGAGATTTGTAGAAGCGAGGATTGTGTGAGGCGGGTGAGAAAGAGCTGTGTAAGAAGTTATGATGACCTCAGCATAGATAAAGTGTAGAAGACCTTGGGTAGATAAGGTATAGAAAATAATTGTATGTTGGCAAGAGTCAAAACAACTGAGGAAATGAGATATCAAGATGGCCTATGTATAAACAAAATGCAACTGTCTCTCATTATTTCTGTAATGAAAGGTATAAATGCTTGCTGTAATTAGTTACCGGAGAGAGACCTGTTTGCTCTCCCTCTGCACATGTGAGAGTTAATAAAACATCTGACTTGTTGCACCTAACAAAATAGTGAGAACTCAGTTTTTCTCCGACATATGAGATATGCTTTTATATTACAACCAATGCAAAGGTCAAGGGAAACAATCTTATTACTCTGATAGCTTCTGGCACAAGTCAGGCACTTCCTCAGCTGCCAATGAAAAATATCTACAGTTAACATCAAAGATTTCTGTGAAATTCTTTCATTCTATTTCTAAAAATAGGACCAATGTTTTACTAGAATAATAAAAAATGGAATGCAGTAATGCTAATCTTCCAGTCAGTCTGGTGGAATGAGAGGTATTGCACTAGCAACATTGATCCCAAGCTCTATGATCGGACTAATCAACACTTTCCCTTCCCATGTTAAAATCCTAGATAAATTTCCTTAAAGAAACAAATAAGTGTAATTAGTAAGAGCTGGTTTGCAACAGCTTTCCACTACTTTTCAGTGTATCTGTGACTACAGTGAAATTTATTCTAGAAAGAACCCTTTTATTAAAACAGGTCAAGTTGCTTGTGTAACTTGCCCATGCAATTATCTTGTATGCAGGCACAAATCAGTTGATGTGGCATGGAATGGGATACTAAGATACCAAAGTAGCCATTGTGCAATCACTCAACTTGTATATAACAGGCCTGATCCTACAAGGTATTGAGCACTTCTATTTCGGGTAAACACATTTAATTCCCAGTATGGCAAAATGCTGCCATATGATTTCACAAAAATTTTTGCATACAGACCATTGGCCTGATTTAATAAAAAAATGGCCTTCATAATACATTTAAATGTGTTTAAGCCACCCCTGAAGGGAATGTCAAGAGTTGATCACTGCGATCTCAACATGTCTTGGAAGCACTCTGCATCTTGCAGGATGGGGTCCAAGATCGTGGGCCTAAATTTTCAAAAACATCTAGTGATTTTGACGCCTCTGGTTTTGCCACCTTAAAGGAATCTGATTTTTAGAAAATGTTCAACTCCAACCTTCTGAAAATCAGGTCATTTCAATGTGTCTCTAGTCAGGCACCCAAAAACTGAGACATTAAAAGTCACTAGTTAGGTTTTTTTTCAATTCAGGCCAGGGTAATCACTTGAGAAATTTTAGACATGTAACTACATTCATATTTTGGACCATGGACATTGTGTCCCCTTTATAAAAATGTGTGTGGCCCTGATTGCACTGATCTGCAAACAATGTAATTATTTTTTAGTAAAATAATGTTTGGCACAGTAAAATGAAAAAGGAAAAGAATCAAGAGTTAAAGTTCAATGGTCTGGAGGTTAAAAGTAATAATATTTTCTTGCTAGAATATTTTTAACATCTATAGCTTGCCTATTTTATATTATAAATATGTACAAGAGGGAGGAAGCAATAAAAACAACAGAGGACAGATGGTTTCTGCCAAGTGTCAAGTCAAATTATGCTTTAAAATATATTTTAGCCATGAACGATGATGGCTAAATAGTGACCTGCTGTTATGCAAGTCTTTACAACAGTCATGCTTGAGACATTCTGACAAAACTGCTTCCCACATGCATATGTCATCAGAAAATATGCCTGCCCTGAGGCGCCTCCCCTCCCCTCTCCCCCCGCGGCAGCTCCTCCCTCCGGGGAGCAAAGAGGCAGCTCCCCATCCCAGCTCATCTCTGCTCCGCCTCCTCCCCGAGCATGCCGCCCCCACTCTAATTCTCCTCTCCTCCCAGGCTTGCGGCACCAAACAGCTGATTGGCACTGCGAGCCTGGGAGGCGGGAGAAGTGGAGCGGCGACTGCACGCTCGGGGACGGGGTGTAGGAACGCTGTAAAAAAAATTGGGGGCACCGCTTTTTGGTGCCCCCAAATCTTGGCGCCCTAGACAACTGCCTAATTTGCCTTAATGGTAGCACCGGCCCTGTTCATTTGAGATCAATAATATAAAAACTAGAAACATCTCTGAAAAAACATCACTGTGACTGGAGAAATCAGTTTGTCCTTCTTTTGAATTATTCTGATATTCACCATCTAACATACTTAGTTCGGTTAATGCACAAAAAGATAACTAGCACAGAGATTTCAGGGAAACATAAACACTAACAAGATGGTATTTAAATAATTATGTAGTTAATATTAGGAGTGGGGTTTTCAAAAGCATCAAAGTGACTTAGAAGCACACGTACGGGACTCATGCTCCTAAGACACTTTGGTGCTTTAGAAAATCCCACCCTAGGTCTGTTTGAGATCTTCTCTTACATACAACTTAATCTTTAACTTTGTCATTTCTTATACCCTTTTGCTCAAAGTTCAAACCAAATAACATGCGAGGATAGGAAATACAGTCAGCATAGTGGATAATATCCTATTTTTGGAAATTTGTTTTAATACTTACCATTTGGTGAAATCAAAGTTTTGCCATGCACTACAATGAAAGTGGGATCAGTGCTTGAATGGGGCGATATTACCAGCAGCCATGCCTGCTCTGGGTGTACTCTTGTGAGCACACACAAGACAGGAAGTGTCAGTACTAGGCCCTCCAAAGAAAATCCAAAGTGCTGTTCGGAGTGACACTGATGATTCAGTGGGGATATTCTATTTTCTAAGTCCTGATTTTGCCCAGATCAGGTCCTCACTATTGACTGTTTTAGCAAACATTCCTGCCAATAAATACATTTGCTAGAATACTCATGGAAAGCAGAAACAAGACATACACAGTCATAAGGAATTAGTTAAAAAATTAAAACTATTATTCACAGGTTTTTTTGTATTATACACCCAGGTGTATTAAAGAGATATTTGCTCCAGGTTACTAGGCCTGACATTTATCATCTAGTGAGAGGAAATTCTCTGCATTCTTTTATTCTTATGGAGAAATTTGTAAAAATCACTACAAGGTGTGTATAGTTGACAACAGTGTGCTAAAAAAAAAGGTCATGCCTGGAGTAAAGCATTGAATACAATAGAATTACACTAGAGATGAACTAGGTGAATGATGTCAAGTATCAAAGGGGTAGCCATGTTAGTCTGGATCTGTAAAAGCAGCAAAGAGTCCTGTGGCACCTTATAGACTAACAGACGTATAGGAGCATGAGCTTTCCTGGGTGAACATCAACTTCTACAGATGCATGTAGTGGAAATTTCCAGGGGCAGCACCTGCCCCTGGAAGAAGTGGGTATTCACCCACGAAAGCTCATGCTCCAATACGTCTGTTAGTCTATAAGGTGCCACAGGACTCTTTGCTGCTTAGGTGATTGATGTTTTGTCATCTGTTGAGCTATTGGTCATCACCACTGATGATAAATAATGAAGCCTGGACATGATATGGAGCTACATTAGTTAAAATTATTGCAGGTTAAGAACTAAAAAGGACTTTTTACAGTCAGACCCCAGAATATTTCCATTTAAAAACACATTGGTCAAGGCCTTCTTTTCTTTTAGCCACAGCTTCTCCAAACCTGACCTCCAGTCACTGCAATCTGAGCCAAGCACTACAGCAGGGGTCGGCAATCTCTGGCACGCGGCTCACCAGGGTAAGCACCCTGGCGGGCCAGACCAGTTTGTTTATCTGCCACGTCGGCCGATCGCAGCTCCCACTGCCAGTGGGAGTCAAGATCAGCCAAATCTGCTGACTTGGCAGGTAAACAAACTGGCCCGGCCCGCCAGAGTGTTCACCCAGGCAAGCCACGTGCTAGAGGTTGCCAACCCCTGCACTACAGCATTCCCCCTCCCCGTGGTTTCAGAAGCAACTGAGGTCTTGTCTACATGAACATTCAGGTTGTGGCAAGTTCACATGTATCAGCACGGGGTAGATTCACACCCCAGTTTGCTGCAAATTAAAGGTTTGTTTAGACAAGCCCTGAGGCTGAGGCAGGCAATGTGTATTTGTGCACTTCAAATGGTTCTGTGAATGCACTGAGACATTAGAACTGCGGGTGGAGGGATTGGCTGGGTATAGTTTTGGGTAAGTTTCTGTTGGTGGCTGGGGAACACTCAGGGACAGACTCTAAAGGAGACAACACAAAGACAGAGCTAGTAGGGGCAGAAAGCTAGTCAGCCTGGAGAAGCACAATATGTAATCCAGAAAGAAGCCTAGAAAAAGTGCTTTTGGGTCTGGTGCTGGTTAAAAGGTTTGGCATTGTAGGCAAAGAAATGATATCCTGTTGTTTTTATTTCTCCTGTGTTCAAGGAAAAAGGACTTTGTACATTCTTTATAAATAAACAAGATTGCATGGAAGGTACCACACTCCTCCACCAACTTCTCCTCACAGTTGGAACAATCTACACAACCACACATTTTTGGCTGGCCACTCAAGTCAAAAGGGACAACAGTGTGTTGCGTAACAAAACTTGTCTTGTTTTATCATAAATTTTATCCTCACTGCAATGGATTTGAATGACCCTGAAGCTCAAAGTCAAACGCAAAGGGCTGGAAATTGCACAAACTGGAACCAACAAAAATGTTTGTTTTAGCCCATGTGAACTGTAACTAGCCAATTCCACGTAGTTCTCCTTACAATTTCCTTAGTAAATCTGCCATGCATTTCAATCATCCAGCTGTACCAAACTGCTACAGCATTTGGTGCCAAATTGTAACTTGGGCTGTGAGGATCTGATGAGCCATAAGAGGAAGTAAGAACAGCCTCGTAGCCTCCTGTGTGGGCTACACAGACTTTACATCTAAATGCAGAGAAGAAAATGGATGCTACATTCCTGCTACTACCCTAGGTGTGGCTGATGAGTGAGCCTCTGCTTGGCATAGACCAGCAAGATATTTCTACCCTCACTCCCAGAGCAAGGAGGAAGCAGGAAGGAGATCGAGTCTTTTTCCTGCACTGATCCATTCACAGGGCATGTGGCTTTGCCACAATCTAGTCAGGGCCGGCTCTGGCTTTTTTGCTGCCCCAGGCAAAAAAGCCTCCCGCCGCCCCCCGCCGGGGAGCGTGGCAGGGGAGGGCGCCGAGCCCGGCCGCGGCCCCGCTCTCCCCGTCTGGAGTGCCGCGGGGATGGTAGCGAGCCCGGCCGGGGCCCCGCTCTCCCCGACCGGCCTGAGCACCGGGAGGAAGGCGGCGAGCCCGGCCGCGGGCCGGCTCTCCCCGGCTTGCCGGAGGAGGGCAGCCAACCCTGGCCGGGGCCCCGCTCTCCCCGGGTGAGCGCCGCCCCCCTCCAGGTGCCTCCCCAAGCACATGCTTGGAGGGCTGGTGCCTGGAGCCGGCCCTGAATCTAGTCCACAAAGAAGAGAACTGAAGCCATTCTTTGAAATCAGTACAGCGTACGGTGTTCACCAATGTGATAAGGGTTGCACAATTTATAGTCTTGTACAAAGTGCAGCCTGTTAGAAGAACAGCTCATAGAAATGAGTCCCTTCCAAATTTCATTTAACAGTTTAGGAACAAATGTGTACATGCTACAGTAACAGCTACTGAAGCAGCTGTGGATGAATCATCAGCTACAGTAAACAACATTTAAAAGTCCTGATTGAAACAGCTATTTATTACTGACAGGCTTTGGCAGTCCTCTCCTCCCACCAGTAAATATAAGGCCAGGCTGTCCCTTGCTGTAGTATGGAGGAAGAGGACCTGGAGGGAGACAGGGCAAGTTCAAGGAATGCCCTGTGTCTCTCTGCTCATGGGTGTATAGTGACTGCTGTCTTTGTGTGCCCTTCATGGTCACATAACACCCGAAAGGGAGTGGATGGGTTATCTTTCTCCCTACTTCAGATAGGCCAGCTGAAGTAGTTGGTGTAGCAGAGGAGCAGGCTTCCCTCACTATATAACCCCCGTGTACCAGGGAGTTTGGGGAATACTGTAGTTGTAACTCCTGATGCACAATGTTTCCCTGAGCTGCCTCTATGCAGTCCCCCTTGGCATCACCCTTGTCTTCTCAGTACTTAAATGGCACAATTTAGTCCACTGTAGTCACCGGTCTTTTCACTTGGCTTTTAACATTAAGCACACAATTCTGAGGCAGAAGAAGAAATGTAAGGAGGGTGCGAGGTGAGATATTATTTTTAAATCAACCTAGGATGTGACTCTCTGATCACAGAAAGCACTATTTTTTCACACCCTAGAGGTTGCAGTGACCATGTTTTCACACCATGAAGGTTTACTCCCAACGAAGCAGGCAGCACAAAGTAAATAATAGCACAGACTGAAGAAGGGCTCTGTGTAAGCTCAAAAGCTTGTCTCTTTCATGAACAGAAGTTGGTTCAATAAAAGATATTACCTCACCCACCTTCTCTCTCTAATATCCTGTGACCAACAGAGCTACAACAACACTGCAAACAGCATAGTTATAGTGAAACTACTTGACTTCACAGGCTGTTAAGCATGATTTATAGGATTATTTTTGTATTTAACACTTTTAAACCTCCTATTTATAGTATGTTACCACCTAAATCTATCATACTTTGAGGTAAAATATGAGTAACTCGTCTTACAAAAGTGCACGCGCGCACACACACACACACACACACACAATGTCTGGAAAGATAATTGGATTCACATTGTTCCTTGCTATATTAATCCATCACTTGGATGTTCAACACACCATCACATTATTCTACCAGGCATATCAATTTGATATTATAAGCTTTAAAACATGTTTATGTTATTAGGATAATTATATTTATATCATGCATAGTGCCTTTAATATGTATGATAGTATTTTTTCTTTTAATACTAAACAGAAGAAAAGATTGGGGTCAGACCCTAGAAGCCACAAGTAAAGACATGCTTCTGATGAGCTCTTGGGCAAACACAGCAAACAATTCTGATGATATCTGTTAAGACAAGTTTTGAAGCTCTTCAGCAACTTGATGATTCAGTATGAATCACACAGACAAAGAAGTAATGGCCAAAACATAGAACAAAGGGCAAAAAAGATCAAGCCTAAAATCCCATTTGTTGCACAGCGCTCATTGCATCAGTCATAATGTTCCTTTGCTCATCAATGCAGAGGGAGACTGTGAGAGTTTTTTTGAGTCACTATATACCATGTGTAAAATGTAATGCGGTGCCAGATAGGTGGATTAAATCATTTAAAAAAAACCCCAAATCTGCACCAAAAATATCAGAAGCCTTGGAGATTCTATTAGAACGGAAAATTCTGATTTTGTGGCTTTTCCGGATCAAATTATCATATCCATATTAGATTTAGAAGTTCAAAATGATCTTAAATATGAGGTTAAATGCTATAGGTTTCCTGCTGAGAGCTTGACTACACTGAACAAAATAGAAAATTTAATTATCTAACAGGTTGGAGTTTATGTCAGTCACTAATATCCCCTTCTAATGTTATCACAGAAGTGCTGCAATATCAGGAGCTCACTAAACAGATCAGGGGCCTTTCCTGAAGAGGTGACAAACCATAGAATGTTGTGAAATTCAAATTTCTCAGCCTTCAGAGGTCAGTAACGAATTTACTGAAAGGCACCATGTGTAGTCAGCAGCAACATGTTCTCCTGTAGTTGATGGTTGTAATAAAAAACATTTACTGTAAAGCTTACAAGTCATAGTCAGCAAGTTTTCAAAGTGCTGCTCTATTGAAAAGGTAGTATAAATTCAATCTGATCCCTAAAACTGCAGCATCTGAATACAAACTTAGTCAAATGCCATTCTGTGCCTCAACTATTTCAGAAATTAAAGGAAGGCAAACATGTGAAATCCTCATCAAATGAAAAATAATGCCATGTGTCTAACAAAATTAACTCTGTTAAGTGATGCCATAATTAGAGATCTAATTGTGACCCTTATTAAATATTGTATTTTCTAACCTTTAACATTTTTGTTATTATAGTTTGTTTTGAGTACAGATATGATCAAAGACCGACATATATTTTGACACAAGTGTCAGATGCCTCACAATGTTTTCTGTAATTATGGTGTCAAATTTTTAACTACGCTGCAATCTATTAAAAAAAAAAAAAAACCAATACAGTGTTATCCTGTTTAAAATTGCATACTGTAGGTGTCTGGTTCTGGACCCACTGAAGTCATTGGAACAGATTCATTGGTGTGTTCAACTACTTAAGGAGACAAAGCAGCTGTAAACCCAGTTTAAGTGTTAAAATGGATTTTTGCAGCTGCCTTGCATCACCAGCACAGAATAAATGAATTGGTGCATAACAGCAAATCAGACTCTGTTACTTTAATGAGTGTAGGACCAGACACATATATGTATTCAGACAGTATATATATTAGAGATGTTAGAATGGAAAAACATTTCAGAATAATTATTGTCTATGTTTTGGTAGCCAATTAGAAACTATTTTCTGCAGATTAGATTGACCAGGATCTGCAGGCAAATGAACAGACACACGGGATGGATTTAAGCAGCAGGCCACAAGTTTATTGATTTAAAATTGGGGAAAGCTGCCATGCACCAGCACACATATAACTGGTTCTAGTGTGGGGTTACAGGCCTCCCACCCTAAAACCAGTAACTCAGGGTAGACCCACCTAGGCTCACCCCTAGCACTCAGCTCTTTTCTGAATCCTCTCTCCTTCCCCCAGACATGTTGTGGGTAGAGCTTATCAAGGGGGACCTCAGTCCATGAAAACTTGAGGTCTCCCCATCTCTCTAGGTACAAGGTCCACCAGGAACATCCTGGGTCTTATTTACCTCTGGAAGCTGGCCCTTTTACCTTTTCCACACCGGACACCAGCCATAGTCCTATCTTTCCTAATATTAATTTTCAAGTCACCCAATTGTACCTACATGACTTTGTGAAGTAGGCAAAATAACCCACCAGACCTGTACCAATTTAGCCTAATGGAAAAATTCCTTTCTGATCCCAAGTTATTGGTTAGACCCACAGTATCCCAAAAACACAGCTTCTGCTATAACTAATACAAGAGTCAAGGGGCAGCTAACAGAGGCAAAAGACTTTTGAAAATAGATGGAGTTGTGGGGGGGGAGGGGTACGCAGGAGCCAACTGGCTAGTCTGGTTCCCCCCAGTCACATTCAACAGAAAGGTAGAAGACCCAAGGAGGGAAGGTGGAGTCCCCTTCTTGCCAAGTATGTGATCTCACATTCCCCTCCCCTTCTGAGACCCAGTCCAATGTTTTAACCACACAATCATCCTTCCTCCAATCCATTTCTAACTATCCTTGGCTTTACAGAATGGATGAAAAGTCATATCTCCTGACTCAGGTAGAAGAATTCATGACGCCCAAAAAGACCCATAATGAGTAAGGCTTCGAGTTTGTCATGGAGGTCACAGATTCCATGACTGTCCATGACCTCTGTGACTTCTACAGCAGCCAGTGCAGCTGGCCTGGGGGGCTGCCTGAGCAGCTCGGGCGGCCCCTGGGCCAGCCGCACTGGCCGCTGCTGGGGCAGGCTCATGCCACCGCGCCCCCCTCCCCCCAGGAGCAGCAGGAGTTTGGGTGGGGTGGCTAAGGGCTGGGGGTTGGGGCGCGGGAGGGGGTGAGGGCCCTGGGTGGTGCTTACCACGGGGAGAGAGGGCTCCCCGGAAGTGGCGACATTAAAAATATCATGTGTTTCTGGAAATTGTGAAGATGAAAGCAGGCAAAGATGTCTGCTACCAAGTGGATTCTAGAAAAAGAACTGTGGAAGCAGCGGGGCTAAAGCAGGCTCTCTGCCTGCCCTGACCCCATGCCACTTCAGGAAGCAGCCAGCACGTCCCTGTGGCCCCTGGGAGGGGACGGGGGTCTCCGCACGCTGCCCGTGCAGCCAATGGGAGCTGCAGGGGTGGTACTTGCAGGCAGGGATGTGCCAGCTGCTTCCGTGAGCGGCGTGGGGCCTGCTTTAGCCCTGCTGCGCCACCGCCCGGGAGCCACCTGACGTAAGTGTCACCCAGCCGGAGCTTGCACCCCTCACCCCTCCTGCACCCAAACTCCCTCCCAGAGCCTGCAACTCGCACCCCCCCTGCACCCCAATCCCCTGCCCCAGCCCTGAGCCCACTCCTGTACCCAAACTCCCTCCCAGAGCCTTCACCCTTCCTGCACCCCAATCCCCTGCTCCAGGCTCAGCCCGGAACCCCCTCCCACATTCCAAACCCCTCAGCCCCAGCCCAGAGCCTGCACCCCCTCCTGCAACCCAACCCCCTGCCCCAGCCCAGTGAAAGTGAGTGAGGGTGGAGGAGAGCGAGCGACGGAGGGAGGGGGGGTGGAGTGAGCGGGGCGGGGCCTCGGAGAAAGGGCAGGGGCGAGGCCTTAGGGAAGGGTGTTTGGGTTTGTGTGATTAGACAGTTGACACCCCTAATTCAAACACTCCCAAACTTTGGGGCTGTTTTAAATCCAAGCCCAGATCTGGATCCAAATGTTGAAGCTTGAGCCAACTAGTAGAATTTAGCTTCAAGGACACCATTATCACTTCTTGATACTTTGACTTAGCACAAGCATAACTTGATTGAGTCGTCATGCTGTAGGTAGATGGTGTGCAAATGGCTCGTTGAATACACACCAGCCATTTCGATCCTAGCATTTACAAGCAAAAGGTGAGGACTTTAACAGTAGAATATAATATCTATCAGATGGCCACAATTACTGTAGCATCTGAGCACCTCAAATCTTTAATGTATTTAACTTCACAATACCCCTCTGTAGTAGGGAAGTGCTATCAGCCTCATATTTTATTTTAAACAGAGTGAACTGAGGTACAAAGAGTCTTGCCCAAACTCACACAGGAAGTTTGTATGAAGTATAGTTGTAGCCTTGTCAATTCCAGGATATGAGAGAGACAAGGTGCATGAGGTAATAACTTTTATTGGACCAACTTCAATTGGTGAGAGAAACAAGCTTTCAAGCTGCACAGAGCTCTACTTTAGGTCTGTGAGAGCGTAATGGTTGTCTGGTTTTACTTACGCTAAACAATCTATTCCTCCTTGCATTTAGCTGTGACTATCAGAGTACCTTTCCCAGACCTGAAGAAGAGCTGTGTGTGTTTTGAAAGCTTGTCTATCTCACCAACAGAAGTTGGTCCAATAAAAGTTATTACCTCACCCATATAAAGTCTGTGACAGAGATATGGACTGAAACAAGGTCTTTTAAACCATAGACAGCATCCTAACTACTGGTCCAAACTTACTCTTTGTGGAACATGGCTATTAAGCTACTCCCAATTTTTGTTTGATTAAGCAGCATTTCCAGTCAATACAGGATAGAAACATCAGTAATGCTTCTAGCTACATAGCTGTGATAATGCTGTCAGCTTCCAGGAGTAAGTCATCAAGAAGTTCAAAAATTCATTTCATTTTAAAATGAGAGTGGATGGTGAGAGAGAGAGAAGGGAAGGAGAGAGAGAGAGAATGAATCAAAAACTACTGTATTTGTTCTTTTTAAACAAAATTTGCAGCATTCTTAAGTTAGAAAGCAGCTTGCTAGGCAACCCTTCAACAAGGGCAGTAGGTTTCTTCATGATAATGAACATGTATGTCACTCTACTGCATCCTGCCTTCCTACTCTGTTCTTTTGAGCTAGACAGAGTATTAAAAAGTACAAGAATCCAGAAATCATTTTTCAGGCTGCACAGTGTGTGAGGAAGCCAAACAAGCATCGCTAAATATTCTATAAACTTTGTAAGAAATAATGAATCATTTACCATTATTCAACACACCAAACGGTGGTGAAAGAAAAGTGACCATGGCATCTGTGCACAGCCTACTGTCAGATTTATAAAAGGAAAATGCGACTAGCTATGTTAAACAACACTAACACTATATAGGACAGAAATGGATTTTAAAAAAAAAAGCAGTTTCTTATAATGGGCTCAGTAGCTTTGAAAAAATGTATTTTTCCTAATGGTCATTCTATTGATGTAGAGCCTAAGGACAATTTTCCTAATTAAGCAATAAATCACACTTGGTAGAAAAGTCTGGTAAGTCACTCCTAGAGCTGTGCAGAGCTCTGAGCCTTTGATTCAGAGAGGTTGCGGCAAGCCTTTTATCTGGCTTTGCCATACATGGGTTCTCATCTCCTCCCCCAAGTTTCTCTTAGAATTTTGGGTTCAAAGAACCCCCAAAATGAAATTCAGCCCAAACTGCAAAATTTTACATGCTTTATACTCTGGACCATAAGCCAGACCACCTCTTTTCTCCCTAGCTTTCCTTCTCCTCCCTACAACAAGACCCAGCTCCTTTGCTGCTTTCTGTAGGCAGTGGGTATGACATTGGTGTGCTTTCTCTCCTCACATCCAATGTCTTTGTAGGGAGTGTCAGATGTCTGGTTCCTAAGTCTCTTGGAGACAGCCAGCTGGCACATTCCACATATCACCTGTATTCAGGCAGGTAAGTCAGTCCTCTCAAAATCACTAGAATTCCTTCAGACAGGCTTCCCATGGCCCATTTGACAGGATGAAGGTCTAAAATGTTCCTTGTAATGTAAACTTGTCTTGCTGCAGGACCATAATCTGGGATTCTCCAGCACTGTGTATTCTGGGGCTTTTGCAGCAGAAGCAGGATCCAGTGAATAGTTTGGGATCTTCCTGCTGCTGCTCATTCTGTCCATTGAACATGCTTCTGAGGCAGTTACATCTTAGTCAGGAGGGTGTCCTGATCATCAGAAAATATATGTACAGAAAAATTGCCATACTGGATCAGACTAGTAGTCCAGCATCCTTCCTCTGACAGTGGCCAGTATCAGATGCTTCAGAGGAAGATGCCAGGCCATCCCCTAATGGACAATTATGAAATAACCGCCTGCAGGGAAAGTTTCTTCCTAGCCATTCAGTTAGTAGGCTGCCATGAACCCTAAAGCATGAGGGTTTATGTAGATGTTGCTATTATCTATGAAAATATCTAATCCTTTACTGAATCCTACTAAGATCACGGTTTCAGTGACATTTTGAATTAATCAAGTTAGACAGATTAAGTATGGCTTGTGTGGACAAGTATTTCCTTTTATCAGTTATAAATTTGTTGCCCTTCAATTTCATTAATTCTCCTCTTGTTCTTGTATTATAAGACAGGGTAAACAGGAGCATCTGATTTGCCTACTTGATACTATCATGTCTCCTATTATTTGCCCCCTCCTGAACAGTTCCCAAACTTTCCAGGCTCTCCTTGTAGAAAAATCTCTCCATGCTGCTAATGATTTTCATCATCCAAGTCTGAACACCTGCTATTCTTGCTATAACTTCTTAGGTATAGAGTCTCCAGAACTGAAATGCATACTGACATTTTATTTGCTTTTTTCACCAATGTTAAATATTGAACAGTCTACAGTGATGCATACATCTTTTTTCCTGAGTGGTTCCAATTAGTTGAGAACCCAGCAAATGTGTATGAGTAGTTCAAATTATTCCTTCCAACATGCATACTTTTGTATTTTTCAGCAGACGGATTAATCTGCTTCTATGCTGTCCATTCACCAAATTTTTTTAGATCCCCCTGAAGTTACTTGCTCTCTTGACAACATATTAAACACCACCAGTTCTAGTACAGAACCTAGGGGCACCCTGTTGTTAAATTTTTACCATATTGAACATTTTTCCTTTATTTCTACTCTCTGCTTTTTGTCTTTTTCCCAGTTTCTAACCCATGATAATATTTTACTTCTAACCACTTAAACAATTAGTTTCCTTAATAGTCATTGTGAGGTACTTGGCTTTTTGAAAGTTCATATAAATTGTCAGTTATTTCTTTTTATCCACAATTTTACTGAAACATTGACTGAATACTAGTAGACTAGAGAGGAATGATTTTCCTTTACATAAGGTATGCTGGTTTGTTACTGTCAAATCAAGATCTCTTAGGTGACTTATAATTTTATTTTTAAGTATTATTTCAATTCATTTACCCTGTATAGAAGTAAGAAGTTGTACTCTTAGCAAGACAACGTGGGTTGAGTTAGTATCTTTTATTTGTTGGTGAGAGAAACAAGCTTTCAAGCTACACAAAGCTCTTCAGGTCACCCAACTTGTCTCTTTAATATCCTGGGATCAACACAGCTACAACAAAACTACATGTACTGGTCTGTAATTCCCAGTATCATTGCTAGTGCCTTTTTTAAAGCTAGGCACAGTATTTTCCACCGTTCAGTCCTTTAACACAGCAGCTGTTCTTAAAGAGCGACTGCATTTTCTGTTAGCAGCTCAGCCACTTCATTCTAAACTTCCTTCAGAAGCCTGCTGACTTGTAGCTAATTAAGTGCATGATCCAAAGCCCATTATGGTCAATAAAAGACTCAATTGACTTCAATGGCCTCTGGATTAGGTCCTCATTTATCAGTGTGTTCAAACACCTCTTCTTTTGAAATCTCGCTCTCTGACAGTAATTCATCTTTATCACATGAAAAGAGTAGGTATCTCCTCACACTCCATGGCAAAGATTGATGCAAAGAAATCATTCAGTTTCTCAACAATTCCCTTATCTTCATTTACAGCATGATCCAAAACCCATTGAAGTCAATGGGAGTCTTTTCATTGATTTCACTGAGCTTTGAATCCGGCCCTTATAGCTCCCTTTATTCCACAATGCTCCAGTGGACCCACTGATACTTTTGGACACTTCCTGCTTCTGACAGATTTAAAGAATTTCTCATTGTTATAATGTCTCTGGGCTAATTGCCATTCAATTTCCCTCTTAGCCCACAAAGTGTTATTTTTTTACATATTATCTGCTATAGTTTATGTTCCTTTCACTCCAGCTGGATTTTTCTTTTTCTTGAGGATACCTGTATGGCTTAAATAACCTATTGAATAATTTATTAATTTTTGTTTGTCTTCCTCTTTTGTTTAAACGTGTCCATGCCTTTGTGACCCTATTCTAGTTGCGTAAGTAGCCTCCAGAATAAGTGTAAAGATTTTAATTTCTGCACTTTTGATCTCAGGTTGTTGTTGGTGTTTTACTCACTCCCTCATTTCTGTGAAATACCCCTTTTTAAACTTTAGTCTCACACTACAAATTTTTGGTACAATTCCTTCTCCAAGGATGTTAAACTTAATCTCCAAAGTTGATGTGAGGGGTTTTACTCTGTGATTGGGTATTAGGTTGAACAAGATTTTATCTTTAAGTGGGAAGCTAAGGATTTTTTTAGTTGTCTTTAATTAATGGATTTTATTTACTTTAGCCCACTAACAATTAATGTAGCAGTCTGCTCCCCTCTGAGCCAAACTCCCATACTGTCCAAACTCCCTTGTGCTCATACAGTCAGTGACTCACTTTACACTAAAGGGTATGGAGGAACAGGCGTTATTCATCAGCCCATCCCACAAAAGGCAGAGTGTTCCAGAAAGATATTAGAGAAAGAGAGAGAGAGAGAGAGAGAGAGAGAGAGAGAGAGAGTGAGACGTGCACAAGTCCCTGGGTCCAGATCTAATGCATCCAAGGGTGCTGTGGGAGTTGGCTGATGTGATTGCAGAGCCATTGGCCATTATCTCTGAAAATTCGTGGCAATTGGGGGAGGTCCTGGACAACTGGAAAAAGGCAAATATAGTGCTCATCTTTAATAAAGGGAAGAAAGAGAACCCGGGGAACTACAGACCGGTCAGCCTCACTTCAGTCCCTGGCAAAATCATGGAGCAGGTACTGAAGGCATTCATTGTGAACCACTTGGAGGAGAAGAAGGTGATCATAGAATCATAGAATATCAGGGTTGGAAGGGACCTCAGGAGGTCATCTAGTCCAACCCCCTGCTCAAAGCAGGACCAATTCCCAACTAAATCATACCAGCCAGGGCTTTGTCAGCCCTGACCTTAAAAACCTCTAAGGAACAATCAACATGGATTCACCAAGGGCAAGTCATGCCTGACCAACCTGATTGCCTTCTATGATGAGATAACTGGCTCTGTGGATATGGGGAAAGTGGTGGATGTGATATATCTTGACTTTAGCAAAGCTTTTGGACATGGTCTCCCACAGTAATCTTGCCAGCAAATTATAAAAGTATGGATTAAATTAATGGACTATAAGGTGGATAGAAAGCTGGCTAAATTGTCGGGCTCAACGGGTAGTAAGCAATGGCTCGATGTCTAGTTGGCAGCTGGTATCAAGCAGAGTGCCCCAGGGGTTGGTCTTGGGGCCAGTTTTGTTCAACATCTTTATTAATGATCTGGATGATGGGATGGATTGCACCCTCAGCAAGTTCGCAGATGACAGACACTAAGCTGGGGGGAGAGGTAGATATGCTGGAGGGTAGGGATAGGGTCCAGAGTGACCTAGACAAATTGGAAGATTGGGCCAAAAGAAATCTGATGAGGTTCAACAAGGATAAGTGCAGAGTCTTGCACTTAGGAAGAAAGAATCAAATGCACTGCTACAGGCTGGGGACTGACTAGCTAAGTGGCAGTTCCACAGGAAAAGACCTGGGGATTACAGTGGACGAGAAGCTGGATATGAGCTAGCTGTGTGCCCTCATTGCCAAGAAGGCCAATGGCATATTGGGCTGTATTAGTAGGAGCATTGCCAGCAGATCGAGGGAAGTGATTATTCCCCTCTATTCGACACTGGTGAGGCCGCACCTGGAGTATTGCGTCCAGTTTTGGTCCCCCCACTACAGAAGGGATGTGGACAAATTAGAGAGAGTCCAGCGGAATGCAACAAAAATGATTAGGGGGCTGGGGCACATGACTTACGAGGAGAGGCTGAGGGAACTGGGCTTACTGAGTCTGCAGAAGAGTGAGGTGGGATTTGATAGCAGCCCCTGAAGGGGGGTTCCAAAGAGGATGGAGCTAGGCTGTTCTCAGTGGTGGCAGATGACAGAACAAGAAGCAATGGTCTCAAGTTTGCAGTGGGGGAGGTCTAGGTTGGATATTAGGATACACTATTTCACTAGGAGGATGGTGAAGCACTGGAATGGGTTACCCAGGGAGGTGGTGGAATCTCCATCCTTAGAAGTTTTTAAGGCCTGGCTTGACAAAGCCTTGGCTGGGATGATTTAGTTGGTGTTGGTCCTGCTTTGAGCAGGAGATTGGAGTAGATGACCTCCTGAGGTCTCTCCCAAGCAGTGCCGTAACAAGGGCGAGGCGAGTGAGGCACTTGCCTCGGGAACACAAAGCCGAGGGGTGCAGAAAGCGGTGGAGGAAAAAAAAAAAGCCGCTGGCACGGATATTTAAAAACCCAGGTGATCTCCCCCCCGCCGCCCATCCCGTGCGCCTCCCCCGAGTGTCTCCCGGCCCCGACTTGCTCCTCCCTCCCCCCGCCTGCATCGGTACAGCTGTGCTGCTGTAAGCTCTTTAGTGTTGACATGGCCCAAGGTTGCCTAATACTCGTCCCAAATTCACAAATCTCTCAGGCTATGCCTACGCTGCATTTAAAACTCATGGCTGGCCTGTGCCAGCTGACTTGGGCTCCCATGGCTCAGGTTCCGGGGCTGTTTAATTACAGTGGAAACTTCCAGGCTCAGGCTGCAGCCTGAGATTTGGGACCCTCCCACCACTCAGAGCCCTAGAGCCCAGGCTCCAGCCCAAGCCTGGAAGTCTACATTGCAGTTAAACAGTCCCTTAGCCTGAGTCTCGTGAGCTAGAGTCAGCTGGCCAGCCGCGAATGTCCAATTGCACTGTACAAATATCCTCAGTGAATCTGGGCTCAGAATCCGATTTAATTGCATAAGGGCTGTAAATATCTAGCCACTAAAAGACATCTAACAATATCACATTATCTTATTCACTGTCAGCTTAGTAACTCCCACGTACTGCAGGATGCATGTAACCATCAACAGTTCTGAATATTAAAATCTTGTTGAAAGAGTAAAATCCCAGTAGGTTTTGCTGAGTTATCACTGTTGGAATAGCACAAATGCCAGAAATCTGACTGATCCTTTTCTCTCACATACACTCCCAGCGACTTGATGCTGATGAGCAATGGGCCAAAGTGTTATTGCAGCAGCACTTAAGATAATTAAACAAAATATTGATAGCAATCAAATTTAACACATTTAGAACTCTTTTAAAATATATTTTCCACTTTCTCTTCTTGCATGGATTCCTCACAAGCACCAAGTGACTGTATCTTAGGAGGGAGATAACGTCTTGACTGAAGAAGCAATGGGTTTAAATTGGGGATCCTCCCATTAGGTGAGAAATGGAATGAATCCCTCTGAGGGTGTACAAGGTTGAGCTACAATACAGTCAGATGCAGGAATAATGAAATGACTATGAAAAAAAGGAAGCTGACTTTGCTTTCCACAGACTCAGCAGCTGGCTGATGCCTATATAATTTATACTGGTAAATAAATACATTAATACATTAGTCCTGAAAAGAAAAGACGCAGTCTACAATTACACTGTAGAATGGTGGTACAATATATAAAAGTGATCCACTAGCGTTCAGGTATTCTCAGACTGTGTCTTTTTTTGGTACTTCATGACCATCCTTCCCTTCCCAGATTGCTAAGGAAGTATCTCAGCTAGATATTGACTAAATGCAAGAGGGGGAGGTGAGCTGGGGAAGTCCCAGTATAGAAAAGGTTGAGAACCCCTTCACTAATTTCAATTAGTGATGCACCACACTACACTTTTTCTACTGTGCATTTCAGTCACACGTGTCCTGAGTATATTTGTAGTCAGTTTTAAATGTACACATAAAGGAGTGAAAATCTGCTTGGTGCAGCAGTGGTGCATGAGCAGGGGAAGAGTTTGTAGGAAATGGTGTCTCTGCACACCAGTAGCAGGATAGGGTCTTTCTTATACCAGAGCTTGAGCGAGGGCAAGTTACCTTGCTGGCCCCCACATAGTACATTCTCAAGTGCACGTGCCAGTGTCAGCAAGTATTAGCCAGGAGTGTACTGTGCTCCTACTCAGAGGGAAAGCAGCATATCTCAGTAAGCCTTCCTGCACAATTATTTGTAAGAAAGAATATCCAGACTGGAAGAATTTCCATAGCATAAGATTCTCCCGACTACCTCTCTACTCCCCATCTCTGCACCAGATAATGTAAAATGTAGAGCTGAGCTTCAAATTCTTCCCTTGGATGCACAAATTTGGCTCCCACTGAATTTAAATGGAAACTGGACATGGCATCTGAGGAAAGAATTTCTCCCCTACACCAAGCTTGATCCTACATTTCTTCCACATGCAAAAGTCTCATTGACTTGAGCGGGAGTTACATATAAGTAAAGAGCTGATTGGAGAGCATTTACTCACAGACTCTTACTCTCTTGTAACTTTTCACCATCTTGAGTTGCACAATTGAGCCAAAAGGAAGCAGGATCAACAGCACCCAGTCCTGGACTTGCATACTTCAGAGGATATTACTTGTGGAATGCACCACTAATTAATTGTGGACAGCTGTTTGAAGTGTTGGTTTAAAGACAGAGGTGGATTTAAGAGTAGGGATGTAGTAAGCAAATAAAGGGGATGATGATAGGAGGCAATGGATGGTATGGCATATTTAACAATTTCTCTCCATTCCCTCACTGTATTATCCTACCCCACTTTGTTCTTTCCCTCTTAGCCTTTCATTACAGTACTTCCTTTGTGTTCTCTAATAGTCTGTTTCCTTTCCTATCCTCAGTCTGTTTCCCAGTTGCTTCTCCACTGACTCCGCTGCGCTCTGTCTCTGTCACTCTCTTCCTCTCCCCCCACCCCCACCACATCTCAAGCCCGCAGACGGGAGTAGGATTTCCATCCTCCTTCAATTTAAGAAAGTTTCTCTTCCCCTTTCAATTTTCTCTTCCCCAACCGCAAGTCTCTTCTGCATCCCTAATTTCCAATAGCTGTGCAATTTCCAGCCTCAACTGAGGGGGCAGAGTCAATTTTGCTCCCAGAGAAGAAGCTGGGTGATATATATTGAATCTGAGTTGTGGGATTGATTTTGCCCTCAGAGTGAGGAGAGGGGGTGATTTTCTCCTACCTCTAAGTGGGTGAGTGGGGTGGGAAGAACTTGAGAATCTCCTATCATGAGCAGATAGGGAGCCATTGAGCTGACCAACTGGGCAAGATGCGAATGTGGAGCTGGGCCAGCAGGCAGGAAGGGAGGATGGGCCCAGACCAATGCAGCCAGAGAGGAGCTTAACTGACTGCCAGCTTTAGTGAAAGAGATGTCACAATCCCCTATGTTTACATTAACTGATGGAGGGCCTGATTAGAATTTGCCAATTCATTGTCTTTTAGATTCATCCTTGGTTAAAGAGTTAAAGAAATACTGGTCTTGCTTTCAGAAAAAATGCCACCATTTTAGAATTTTCCTGGCATTTAAATATATACATCCTTCTTCAGAAAACAATTCTCATCTATAATTGCTGAAACACAGATGTGTTCCCAATATCTATACACTAATCAGGACATATCTGGAGTAGTTAACTACTGCAACCTCAGCAATTAGCAACAATATTCTAGATTCTGGCATGTCAATTGATAGAATCAATTAATGTGACTGTACGTAGGTGAAGAATAAGGGTCTTGTAAAGAACAAATACAGTCACAGATTCGCTTAAGGCCTGATTCTAATCTCACTGAAGTTAATAGGAATTTTGCAGACAGGTACAGGATCAAGCACCTACTGCTTTTCAATAGCTGCTAAAGATCACATTCATTCAGGACTTATACCAGCTCAGTAACACATACATATACCACTCTCAATATATAAATTTGGTCTTGTCTGATTCATTAAGCAGGGAAATACATAAAATTATATTTGCAGACAAAAATCCAAAATGCTTTTACAGTCCATTATTCAGAATGGTACTTAGATGGATTCAAAAAGCTCAATTAACCTGTTTTTTATTCATCAAAATTAGGCAACCAAGCCTGAAATGATGAAAATCATTTTAATATTTTAAAAACAAAAGTATTTTGCCACCACACAGTCTAGACACTCCAACACAAAAATGAATATTGAAATTATTGTATAAAATGGTACTGACACCACCCATAGGACTAAAGGGCTAAATCCAACAACCAGTAAGCCTATTTGCATTAAGCAATCAATAAAACAGTTGTTTAATTGGAATTTTCTCAGAATCTGTGGAATATAATGCAAGTGGGCTACAGTATATATTTTCTGATTATGGCCCATGTAGTAATCAGCATCAACTACTAAATACAGAAAGGGACAAATTATGGCCCTCTGAACCTCTAGAGTGCTGTAGTGGATGGAGCAGCAGAACACCTTTAATGCTGGAGGGAGGAATTTTGTCCATAATAAGACATAAAAGACCAAAATGACTCTCTGTGAGACTTAGACCTACTTTTGAAATGGAAGTTAGGAGCTTCTAAAAATGTTACTCCTTGTCTATTTTTTGGTTTTCGGATATAACGCGGTAAAGCAGCACTCCGGAGGGGGCGGGGCTGCGCACTTCGGCGGATCAAAGCAAGTTCGATGTAATGCAGTTTCACCTATAATGCGGTAAGATTTTTTGGCTCCCGAGGACAGCATTATATCGGGGTAGAGGTATATTTAATACCCCAGAAACGACAACTAAAAATTCCAGGAGGAGTCTGTTTCCTTTTGTGGAAAATTGGGAAGCTCCTCAATCAACAACATACTTAACCACTATTTCCATAGGACTTATTTCTTATCCATTAGAGAAGTGCAGTAAAAGCAGAGTGTTTTGTGTTCTAAATGCACTAATACCGATAGCATTAATTAGCCATTTTTTCTTGGGTTTGATCTAATACTTCTAAAATTACACATTAAATCTTTCAGCAGACATGGAGTGCTACCCTGATTCCCCCTTCTCCCAGCACCTCAATTTGCATCCCTACATCTTCTACAGGACATTATAGATAAACTGGCTGCACAATTTGCTAAAATGTAAACATCCAAAACCTGTGAGAGTACATTGCCCAGTAGGGAAGATTTGACAGCAGGGACATTGAAATATTCTGCAGTCAACATATTTAACCATATATTTCCAAACTAAACTCTGGGCAAGATTCAGCCATCTTGCTTATACTGAGTAGTATCTCACTCCACAAGTAGTCCCCTTGTTTTCACACATCCTTCACAGCACAATGTTTTGTTTCCATTTCTTAAACAGGACTGCTCACGGAGTAAACTATTACTCAACATGACTCGGGGTGGCAGAATCTGGCCACCTATTTAAAAAAAAGTGTCCAGGATAAAATTCTATTTCAGTGGAGTATAACCAACAATTTTCAACTTCCTTCTCCATCTTCTACCAGAAAACATACTCTTTCTCTATAAAAACTCAACTCCTCTTATTGAAAAATATTATTCAACATTGCTTTAGGTACTGCTGTACAAGTATGTATCTCAGGTGTACTTGTGAGTCACAGGAAAAAGGGAGAAGAGATAAAGGAATAACAGCTAAAATACTCTGTCCAGCCACACCAGGGCATCCACACTTCTATACAAAGCATTTCTTCAATATGGCTCAGAGTTGGAACTAGGGCTTTCTTCAGCCTGGACACAGAAAAAAAAAAAAAAACCAGCCAACTAAAATGGCTTTTTCTTCCAGTAAGGGAGGTGGGGGAGAAAGGAAACAAATAGTCCTTTAATTACGAAGTCTCTAGCAAGCAATATAGTCCTATGTAAGGCTTGCTCTATACTTGAAAGTTATATTGGCATAGCTATGTTGGCTAGAGGTGTGAAAAACACACCCCTAATAAACAGCTTTGCTGACAAAACCCCTAGAGTAGACGCAGCTATGCCAACAAACGAGTGTTTCTGTTAATGTAGCTACCATCGTTCGGGGAGATGGTGTTCCTGCAATGGCAGAAAAACTCCTTCTGTCAGTGTACACTGCATCTGCTATGTCAGCCTAGCTATGCCAGCATAGGCTCTGCAGTGCAGACATAACCTAAACTCCTCTTTAACCATCTTGCTCAGGAGCCTCATGGCTCTGATTCCTTGCTGGGCCAGGCAAGAGTAAATCCAATCTCTATGGCCCTGATCTATATGCTTGGCTTGAAGCATGTGAGTAGTCTCCGTGAAGTCCTAATGAATAGAACTGGTTGAAATTTCAAAATCTGAAAAATAACTGGAGAAAACAATTGACACAATTCTCACAAAGTGTATCCCTGCTTCTAATCTGCTCTATTAATGAGCTCATAATTAACCCCTTCTCTGTCTACTTCCATATGAGTTATGCACATACTATTACTATCTTTATTCCCCGCATCCAAACAAACCCACAGTAAATGGGTTCCATTTAAGCAAGGATGAAAAATGAAACAACAATTTAAAGACATTCTGGAGATACAGACAAGCCAAAAAAGTTAGGAAATTTTTCAAAATGCCAATGATAAAGAAATGGTTTAAATAACGCCATAACTTTAATACTCCTTTTCTAATTGCTTTTATAAACATCCTCTAAAATTATACCTTGGAATACACTAATATGTAAAATTTGAGGGGGATTGGCTTCTTTCAGGGAAAATTTGGGATGAGGGTGGCTTTAACGTTCAATACAGTGCCATCTCTTCAACAATGTGGTAAATAGCACTGCATTTTATGCATTAAGATGTTTGCTGTTTCGTTGTATGACAGACAGCTTTTTTCTCTATCCCAGCAAGTTAAAATCCACACTTTCATTCTGTCTTTTATATAAAGTTTTTGTCTGGCCATTGCTCAGAGAGGGGTAGACATTGGGGTTTTCCTACAATAATGTATCATGTGATACAGTATCATAGTTTTCAGTGCGAGACATCTCCTGTAGGCTACTTCGTCATAATAGTCACAAAATTCAGTTACACATTCTTATTGATAGGCAGATCAATTTTCATGCTTTTATTCCAGTTTAAAAAACTTCCTTGAGCAAACTGAATGTTCAAATTGACTTTTGGAATTGGGAAATCAAGATTTAAAAAGCATGTATGGAGATACCATGTTGGATTCCCATCATCTAAGCTGTGAGATCCCCATAGTTTGATTTAACAGCTTTGAAACTTCCTTTCCTGTTACAGCAGCTAATTTGAACACTGAATGTATGTAATAGCAAAGTTTCAAAGCTGTGAAATCAACTGAAAGCATTTGCTCTTCAAATGGAATGAATTAAAGATGTCGGTCAAGACTTCATGGATCCCATACGTGATCAGGTTAATGGGGTAGCGGGCTGATGGTAGCTCTCCAATAGATGGAAGGGATTACAATAGGCAAAATGACCTGCACTAGAGAAGTTATTGTCAGATAGTTCCCACATGTCTTTCTTAATAAAGTAACAGCTGAGTTAAACCACATTCCTGGTATCTTATCTTTCTTCCTGCAGTGCCTGATATACTAGAAAGTGCAGTGTTTGATTGTTATCAAACTCCACTGTTTCACTTGATACCTTTTGTGACTAAAACATCTATCTCAATTTGCAGCCAGAAATCATATGTCTGATACAGTACTTGGCTGCAAATTGAAAAGCATATAGTTATGTAATGTAACACAGGAACTGCATGAGACCTTAGTCTGAGTGTGTCATAAAAATAAGTGGAAAAGCAGCTATGAATTCAGGAGATGTAGTAGGAATCAGGCTGGAGCTATGTGCTTAGGCAGGCAAAACTTCATCCATTTGATTTTTTAGGAGGAGTTTCGCCAGCCTCAGAACTGGATATTCTGTGAATGAGGTATACAGAGCTTTTTATCTGAAACTATTGTTCATACCACATAAGGACTTTTTCTTGACAATTTTGGATCTGAACATTTTAATTTGATAGCATTTCAGCAAAGTATGACAACCAATGTCTTTGCCATATCATTTTCTAGGCTTGCACATTATCTCGGTGACTTATTTGGACCTTCCCTATTTCATTTCTGTTCATACATTTCTCATTTAAAAAACAACTAAATCATGTGAGCAAAAAAAAGCAAACCCAAGCCTTGCCACCTATTGACCTGAGTTGAATTTGAATCAGTGTTCTAAGATAAAAGACATCGCCCCCCCCCACCACCACTATAAGTCCTCTCAAATCTCCTGTTCCATACTGAGTGTAAATACAATATAGTACTTTGACAGTGATCGTGGGGGATATGGCTATATCCCATTAGCTGCTTTAATTTAAAAAAGAGCATCCCGTGATGTAAATCTTTCATAACACACTTAAAATCAGGTTCCTTGCTGATTTTCTAGAATAATTTATACCACATATAGTATCAATAATGAAATGTGCAATAACCAATTAAAGTTGGCTTACTCTTATTGCTGTAACTTGTTATAACAAACACAGTAAGCTGCAATATTTTCTCATTGTCACATAATTGTCTTCTCGGAGAAAAAGCTGGGATACTGTGAATAAATTGCAAGCTAGCTCTCACTCAGATACTTGCAAGTCTCACTAATTCATATGGTTGCTGTAATGTAGTTTTGCCCACATTTAATGTAAACTGGAGGTGTGACCAGATGCAGCTCTTGCCAAGACTGAAGGCATTAGCTAAGAACTAAAAACTCAGAGGTGGAGACAAGACCAGTTCACCTGTATGTTAGTTTTGCTCAAAATAGGTATTAGTCTTATAAGAATGTAGCTAGTGTTTAGACTCTATGAAATGCTTGTAAGTTGCTGCATGCATTAATCTCACTTGTAATGTCTGTATTCCAGGCTATAAGAAAATGTGTAAGTTTTGCTTTATAACTGAAAATGTTTGCTCTGAACTTCTGATCCCAGGCAAAGGAATCACCCCTCCATGTTTCCCTACCCCCCAACACACCCACCCCTGCTCAGCCATCCAGGAGGACTATCAACATTTAACTGGGCCATTATAAAAAAAGGCTTTGTTAATTGTCCCCATCTACCAATGGGGAAGTACGTTGTGAATGCTGGAAGAGGGAAATGAAAACAGTCGATGTGAAGATTTTTCATCCCTTCTGCTTTTTGAACTGTAACAGGGCCAGAGAACCCAAACTGAAGGTTGCTCAGGGGCGTGAAAAAAACATCCTCCTGAATACAAAAGTTTTAACAACAAAAAGTGCTGGTGTGGACAGTGCTATGTTGGCGGGAGCCGTGCTCCCGGCGACAAAGCTACCACCCCTTGTTGGAGGTGGTTTTATTTTGTCACCAGGAGAGCTCTCTCCTGGGGATAAAGAGCGACCTCACAGCACACCTTACAACGGCATGGCTGCAGCAGTACGGTGCGCACGGTAGACATCGCCAAAGCCAGAGATCCCCAGGGGTTACCTCCTGGATTCGCTCTGAAAGACACTCTGAATTGATAGATTACTCTTAGGATCTAGATGGTAACTCATTTGTGTGCATGTTTGCTTGCTTTAACCTGTAAATAACTCTCTTATTTCTTTTCCCAATTAATAAACCTTTAGAGAGTTTATTACAGGATTGGCTACAGGCATTGTCTTTGGTAGGGTTACCATATTTAGTGCCTCCGAAAGGAGGACACTCCACGGGGCCCCGGCCCCGCCCCCAGCCCCGCCCCTGCCCCATCTCCGCCCCCTCCCCAAAGTCTCCGCCCCCTCCCCTGCTTCCCGCAAACATTTGAGTCGCGGGAAGCCTGAAGCAGGTAAGGGG
>NC_048302.1:27277672-27382830 GCF_013100865.1 Trachemys scripta elegans | reverse complement strand
GTTTTTTTGTTTTTCCTTTTTTATTGAACCCCCCTCCTCCCCCCCCCCCCCCCCCCCCCCCCCTCCCCCCCCCCCCCCCCCCCCCCCCCCCAATGGGCATTGAGAATAGCTTTCTTTCCTTAATGTAATCACAAGTGATGGAGTACTTTAAAAGTCCTAGTTGACCTCATGCTGAAAATAAAGTACAGTTGTTCTCTGAAAAGCAGCTCTACAATTACCATTGTGGAGTTCCATTGTTTCATTTCAATGACTCCCAGAAAAAAATTGCTCAGTTCATAAGTGAAAAGTAGTTTTCCTGTGCCTCCAGTTGCCAGATCTGCAGATTTATCCTGGAGTATGAAAATTGAGCTTTCTTCTTTCTAGCATAAACTTTATCCCCAGTAACTAAAGATTCTACAGTTGAAACATATTCTGCTGATGCGTGTGTCGAAAGAGAATCCCGCTTCCTCTCCCTTCTTGTCTACTGGTTCTGTATTATGACAAGAGAAAACAGTAGTAAAATGCACTTTTTGGACACGAAATATATACATTTATATATATATAATCTAAAAAAACTGTTAAATGTTACAAAGTCAAGCCTTCAAGGAAATGCCAGTTCAGCCACAGTTTACCCCCCTAAGGTGTATACATGATGATAGTATGTGATCATGTAATTGAAGACTATTTTTTCCAACTGTCCTGGCCTCCCAACCAGCCCAGCTTCTCCCTGTCCTCTTTCACTCCTGTCTCCTGCACCATAAACCTGACTTGGCCTTGTTTTGCCCACTTCCTCTGCTTCCACCCATAACACTCATCCCACAACACTCATCCCACCTCCTTCCCTTTATTCCCCTTCTCAGCTTCTGCCCTGTCCTCTTGCCCCAAATTTCTTAAGGAATGAGGGAGGGGGATGAGTTATCTCCCTACCTTCAGAATCAGGCTTTTTCTACCTTCTCCTCCCCACTACCTGGTCACTACCAGGCAGACGATGGAGAGCACAAAGGGCACAAGTCTCTCCTCTCTCAGAACTGCACAGTAAGCAGGTGTGGGAAAATCTGTCCCCTACGTTAGATCTCATCCTGGTCTCGGGTAGTTAGAGATTGGCTTAAGCCCTGAAGCGTGCATCCCTTCTCCAAAAATGTATCATCATCACTTATATTATAATTAACAAATTGCTAAAAAGCTTAAAAATGGGAAAATATTGGGAATGGGGTGGGGAAGTACTTAAATATCAGAATCTAACATAAAAAACGACAAGGGGGGATTGTCCTGTACTGTTCATTCCCTCTGAAGCATCTGGCATTGGCCACTGTCAGAAGACAGGATACTGGGATAGATGGACCATTGGTCTGACCCAGTATGGACATTCCTTTGTTCTAAATTTTAAGAATGAATGTGATTACTTCTTTTCAGAGTATCTGCTCTTTAGGGATACAGTCACAGCTTTGATTTCACTAGGTTTCGTCAACCTAAATTTCAAGGGACGTTATTACTTTTGCCAGGGTCTGATAGAGGAATGAGTACTCCGATTTGAAATTGACATACAAAATTTAAGGAAGGGGTTATTTTATTTGGCCTGAGTTATAGAAATCTCAGATCATTTCGGTCTAACTTTTCACACCATTAACCTTCTTCCTTTCTATCTTCTGTTTAATTACAGAAAGAGAGAACCTGTACACACCTTTTGTGCTGTGGCAATACCTATCTCATTTGCCTAATTGCTCTTTCTGTTCATACTCCTACTCCAGTGTATTTTAAAGGCCTGACAACGTTTTTTAAATGACTTTTCAATCCATTAAAATGATGTTCATTTCTGTATCATTAGTAATCTCATGAATCAGCCTTCCGTAATTTTCCCTTGGTTTTATCCCAGAATATTAAAAAAAATTAGTATTGGAGAGTGGGAAATCATCTTATTTTTTCACTTCTAAATGAAAATTTGACCTTTTTTGGACTCTTCAGTTAGAAAAAAGTCACAGCAATAATTGTTTGTGGTGGTGTTATAGCCGTGTTGTTCCCAGGATATTAGAGAGACAGGGTGGGTGGCGTAATACCTTTTATTGGATCATCTTCTGTTGGTGAAAGAGAGAAGCTTGAAAGCTTAGGCAGAACTCTTCTTCGTGTTACTGGAGAATAATTCAGCAAGAATTGTATATTATGTAGATCCATGCTGAGAAAATGAAAATGATATTATAACTTATAACCTGTAGCAACATAGAATGTTCATTGACAGTGCACTTTTTACAGATATCTTTGGAGGTAAAAAAGATGATCTCCATCTGCACTAGATAACGGTCATGCCTGGTTACTACAGATATGTACAAAAAGATGCTAGAAGCATTGGATGTCTAGGCTCTTATTTTCCAGAGGTGTTCAGCACGCACACACTAACTTTCTTTGGAGTCATGAGTGTTCATCACCTCTTGAAAATCAGAGGCTGATAGCTCTGGGACCGTGATGTGTCAGGGGGCTCATTGTGGTCAAGTGGCAAGGAGAAAGGAGAGAGGGAAGGGAGATGAAGGGGGGGATGAAAGAGTAGTAGTATAGCGGGATGGTTGGAAGAAAAGAGGAGAAAAGGCAAAAGCAGAAAAGAAGATACTGTGTTTTATGCTAGAGAGAGAGTCTCCTGTCCGTCCAAAAGAAGTGACTCCAGAAAATCCAGTGAAATAACATGAAATGGCAAGGGTGATTAAATCATTTCACCTAAGTAAGAAAAACTACAGCATGATGGTTTTAAATGCAATCCCTTTCTTCTCACATTTTGTCCTTAACTGGGACACTGCCATTTGAAAGTTGGGAATTCTGTATTTCCATTTGTGTGCAGTGTTTATTTTTTCTCTTGTGGGTAGCAAAGTATCAGATTTTAAAACTGTGACCGTTTTTCAGATTAGCAGTGTGTGGGAGAGATGTGTTCTGAGCCTTGATTCAGGTTCTGGACCCTCAGATCAATGTAACTTTAAATATCTACCAGATCCACAAATATTTTCTGGTTGAAGGGTGTGACAAAATGGGAATTTTCCGTAATATATTTGATTCCTATGCATATCTCAGTTTCCCTCTGTACTTTGCATTGCTACCCAATGGGTGCAAAGAGGTTAAATCTGCTCTTAGGGCAGAGCAAGAGACATGAGATGTTGTGTCATGTACTTGTCTGGGGTGGAACAAATGGGTCATTAAAGGACTTTCTATAGCTACTATATTAGAGGAGACTATATTAGTGGAGAGACAGTGGGAGCCCTGAACTGCTATCTGTGGGACTGACACCTATCCATGGGATTCTCCAGCAGGCAGAGGATGTGAACTCAGCATGGGTCTGCAGGAGTTGGACAATGGACCGAAAGGTGTCAGGGCACTGGGATAAGAAGTGGCTTTTGGAGGGACTCAGCAGGTCTCGTCTTGAACTGACAGGCACACATGGAGGGGCTCAAAAAGAGTCCCCACAGCAGCTTGGCTGGGTGGAATGATGACTTGACCTTCATTTCTATATGCTAACCTAAGGTCTTCCTGTGTTCCAATTGAATGCTGAACTCCACTCTGTTCTGAAAAGACTGCCTGGTGTCACTGTAAATACTTGCTCTGGTGGATTGGTTCCTGAAGAGTGTCCAGAAGTCCATCTCAGTTGGATTTGCTGGGCGGAGCGCCCAGTATGAAGCTCAGTCCTGGAGGTGTTGAGGCTGTGTGGCATACCCTTAAGGCAGAGTGGGGCCTCTTGGGGGTCTGCCACATAGAATAGATTCTTTCCAGGGGCTGTCTAAAAGATCCTGTGCATCTGGACAGTGTGATACATTGTCATTTCTCCTTGTATCCCCTCTCCCAACTTCCCCACTGCAAGTCTCTTTAGACTTTTTAAAGCAGTAGTCTCTTTAATGGTCAGTTGCAAATTCTAGTCTGCCCCCTATTGCAGGCAGGGTATAGCCCCTTAAATTTGCTCTCAAATAAACAAGGTGCCCTGCCCAATTCCATGTCTACTTCAAGTTCTGGGGCTTCACAGTGAGAAGTTATACAAGTGTTGCAGGATCAGGGAAGATAGATTGTGACTGCTTGCTTCCAATCCTGAATCAAGCTATCAAATTTTCACTGTATTTTACTATTATCATTTATTGGTTGGAGCCCTGTTATGCAAGGCACTGTATGGACATGTTGGGAAAAAATTGAGCCTATCCTGAAAAGCTTAATTTATATTAACATAACAACCTCATTGACCTCCTTGTATCAATCTAAGAAAAAATATTTAGGTGGTAAGTGTTTCAAATTAGTATGAAGAATATTTTCATTTTGGGTGTTTCTTCTCTCCCTCTTCAGGCATTTATCAACCAATTTATTATAGGGTCTAAAATGTATCTGTTTTAATCCCATATATCACCTCCATTTGCCTCTGTAGCTTTTCATGGAATGGGAATGTATTGCAGCTAAGTGTTAGAATAGTTCAGTCATATTCTATTTGCTAAATTATGTATAAAATATTGAAGGAATCTTTGCTGATCGGATCCCTTGTATATCCTATCCTAGACATGTTCAACACTCTTTAAAGGTTAAAAAAATCCTAATGCATTCTACAATTACTGTGAAAGCGCTAGAAGTTTGGTTGTAATATACTACACTAAATAATGGCATTGCAGAATGGGTTGGTTTAGGGAATAGTCAACCTTGTTAACGGTTGGTTTGTTATATTAGTGATAGAACAGTTTCGTGTTTGGTGGTGATGACATTAAGTGGTTTTGATATTAGGTTTTTTTTTGTCTTTAAACATAATTGAACTAGAATGCATTTTCTGTATAATTTACGGTGAAAGAAGCACAGTGTTCTCCTGGGGGAATTCTGTGCCCCAAAATTAAAAATTCTGCACACATTTTAAAATTTTGTAAAATTCTGTATATTTTATTTGTCAAAATAACACAATGTAATCACACCAGTTTCAATTCTTTTGGGAATTTTTTTCAAAATACCCATCAGCAAGTATGTCTGTAAGAATACAGACAACAAAAAAGATTCAGGAAATGTTTGACAAGTAGATTCCTTACTAAGCATATTAATACAGAACTCTGAGTAATAATTTGTTTAAATTATAGTACAGAATTGTATTTCCCACACCCCTCAGAAGCAGTGCAAACACTTGGGGGAATCAGGGGAAATGGAGGGGCTGAGGAAGAGGGAAGTAATTGCCGAGAAGGAGCCTGGATACGAACTTGGAAGGTTGTTGGGTATGGGTGGGAAAAGTATGGAACAGTTTTTTGGGGGGGCGGGGAGAGGTTAGGGAGCATCCCCCGTGCAGACCCTGGCTGACCCCTTGCCTTTCCCATTCAGTCAGGTACATGTGCTCCTAATCCCCATGTGTCCTTGCACCCCCAGTCCACATATGTCCCTTCACCCCACTCAAACACCCCCTCCTCCCATCCCCATATATCTGTGCACCCCCTTCCCCCGTCCCCATGTGTTTCTGTGACCCCACTCAGCCACTGTCCTGTCCCCATCTGGCCCTACACCCCCTCAGCCAGCCCCCTCCACTCATCTCCATATGTCCATGCACCCTGTGTCTCTGTGCCCCCACTCAGCCATCCCCCTTCTCTTTGTAGCTCTGCACTCCCTCCCTCTCTGCCCCGTGTCCCTGCACCTCCTTCCCCCTGTGGCCCTGCACCTCCACTCCTATTCAGCTCCTGCCCCAATCTGTCCTCCCCCACTAGCCCTTATGAGCTCCCGTTTGACCTCCCAGCAGCCCCACACTGTCTGTCTCCCCTGACCTGGCCTGACAGGTGCTGTGAAGAAGGCAGGCTCTTTCTCTTCCCTATCCTAGCTGAGGCTGGCCAGGAGTGGCTGCTGTGTGCTAGTGCCACAGCACCCTCTTGTGAGCAAAAGTCGGAATTGCAGCATCTTTTCATCAGAAGATATTTTCTGCAAAAAATAAAATAATAATTTAAAAACATGCACACGCAGTGGCGCAGAATTCTCCCAGGAGTAATAGTGTGAACTAAGACTATGTCTACACTACATCTTATGTCAGCAGAACTTAATGTCGCACAGGAGTGAATAAACCAGCCCCCTGAGAGACATATGTCACACCAACAAAAGCACTTTTGTGGACAGCACTATGTCGGTGGGAAAGCTTCTCCTGCTGACATAGCTTCTGCTATTTGCGGAGGTAATTTTATTATGCCAACAGGAGAGCTCTCTCCCATCGGCATAGAGCGTCTTTACTTGACTAGCTGCAGCAGTGCAGCTTCAGTGCTGTATGTGTAGACTTGATATGAGAGAAAGGGCTGTTCACTAGGTAGTCAGATTTACTGACTGACTACATTTTTTGCATAGAGAGGGTGTAAAGGAATCCGTTGATTGCGGCCAAGGAGAGCTGCAGGATTCAAAACCTTGAAGGTTCTAGACCGGAAGGTATTGAGACTGTGAAGGGAACTGAGGAAATTCTCAGAAGAAGTTGGTAATTGAGATAACATAGATTGTGTCCTGATTTTGGTCAGGGAATTAAGTGTTAATTGTTTCCAGAAATATCAGTCTAGAATTCTTATTTCTGTCATCCTTCTGCTGAATTATAGCTGATTTTGACTTCAGATGCACAAAAGCTTAACAGATTTACTTGGGCATAGTCTTTAAGGTGCCACTGGATTCCTCGTTGTTTTTGTGGATACAGACTAACACGGCTACCCCCTGATATCTGAAATGTTTGTAACTCGGAACAAAGAACAGTTTGGGCTCCAGATCCAGCAGCTGAGGCTCAAGGCCAGGATTCAGCTGCAGCTGAGTTCCCTACTCAGCCCTGGCATGTGTTTGCAAGCTTGTCCCCCTCCGGTCAAGTGTGTGTGTGTGTGTGTGTGTGTGTGCGCGTGTGTCTGTCCCTCTGGGCAAGGGTGTGTGTATGAGAGAGAGAGAACAGTGCATCCCCCTCCCAGCCAGGGGAGGGCATGTGTGAAAACAGCACGCCCCCCTCCCAGCTGGTGGAAAGGAGGTGAAAGCTGAGCAGACTCCTTCAGAAGTAGGAAGCAAGAATTGAATTAGTGAGCT
This sequence comes from Trachemys scripta elegans, assembly GCF_013100865.1. NCBI lineage: Eukaryota > Metazoa > Chordata > Testudines > Emydidae > Trachemys > Trachemys scripta. The sequence goes on along the minus strand of NC_048302.1, from coordinate 27,375,843 downwards.
AGCCTCAATTCTGTAACCACAATGGAAAAAGTTACAGTTAAAATAATTCTTTCCTGTTTTAGTGAGTTCTGTAGTTTTTATTTTTTCTTGGGAATGGCTCTTCCATAAGTAGAATTATAAACTTCTGCTACTGTACCAATTTATGTAGTTCAAATATTGAAAAGAGCTCATTTACGTTCTTGTTCAAAACAAACAAACACACAAACAACCCCCCATAATTTCATTCCTTGGTGCAGGTACTGAAAAATATACCTTAAACATAACTCTTTAATGAATTTGATAATGTGTAAAGAGGGAAACACTATTGTTGCCTCATAGACCACATGGAAAGCTGTAATATGGGGCCTGGCAGGACTGTTTCTGTTTGGATGAGAAATCGATTTTATGAGTTTAGTATATCCTTTAATTTTTTGTGTAGTGCTGTGAATAAATGGATTAAACCAACTCCTGCTTCGCTCTCAATGTCAGTAGGAATGTACAGCACTCCGGCTTTTGCAGAAATCTCAAGCTACTTATCCCGGCCTGGTGCCCCAGAAATCATTCTCTCTCTGCCTCTGCTCCCTTACAGGGTCATCCTGTAGCTCCTTATCTCCTGGCTTGCACTGTTTCAGTTTCCAGCCCTCTGCATTTGCTCTCTGGGAAGACTTACCAGAGCCTATTGCTCCTATAGCAGGGCACGGAGAAAAATGCTGAAGTCTGTGACTATCCTGCATCCAAGACCCTGATGGCAGCCATTAACATACTTCCTTTGGGAATTGTGTGTTTGGATCAAGAAAAAAGTGCACATTGGGAAGCATAATCCCAACTATACATATAAAATGATGGGGACTAAATTAGCTGTTCCACTCAAAGAGATCTTGGAGTCACTGTGGATAGTTCTCTGAAAACATCCACTCCATATGCAGCGGTAGCCAAAAAAGTGAACAGAAGGGTTGGAATCATTAAGAAAGGGATAGATAATAAGACAGATAATATCATGTTGCCTCTGTATAAATCCATGGTACGCCCACATCTTAATTACTGCGTGCAGATGTGATCGTCCCATCTCAAAAAAGATATATTGGAATTGGAAAAGGTACAGAAAAGGGCAACAAAAATGATGAGGGGTTTGGAACAGCTTCCATCTGAGGAGAGATTAATGAGACTGGGACTTTGCAGCTTGGAAAAGAGACGACTAAGGGGGGTTATGGTAGAGGTTTATAAAATCATGACTGGTGTGGAAAAAGTAAATAAGGAAGTGTTATTTACTCCTCAAAACACAGGAACTAGGGGTCACCAGATGAAATTAATAGGCAGCACGTTTCAAACAAACAAAAGGAAGTATTTTTTCACACAACACACAAACAATTTGTGGAACTCCTTGCCAGAGGATGTTGTAAAGGCCAAGACTACAATGGGGTTATAAAAAAGAACTAGATACGTTCATGGAGGAAAGGTCTATCAATGGCCATTAGGCAGAATGGGCAGGGATGCAAAACCATGCTCTTGAGTATCCCTAGCCTCTTGTTTCCCAGAAGCTGGGAATGTGGGTGAATCACTTGATGATTACTTGTTTTGTTCATTCCCTCTGAAGAACCTGGCATTGGCCACGGTTGGAAGACAGGTTACTGGGCTGGATGGACATTTGGCTGTTCTTATGTTCTTATTAGTTTCTGACTCAGTATCTCTCGTACCTCTTTTGAGTTCTTGATTTAAAGACTTTCATTTCAACTTTGCAACTTTATGGCTCCAAGAAATGATAGACCTGGATGGAATGTTCTAATCCAGCGGTTCTCAAGCTGTGGGTTTAGATCCCAAAGTGGGTCATGACCCCCTTTGAATGGGGTCATCAGGGCTGGCTTAGACTTGCTAGGGCCCAGTGCTGAAGCCCGAGCCCCACTACCCAGGGCCAAAACCAAAACCTGAGGGCTTCAGCTCTGGGTGGCAGGACTCAAGTTGCAGTTGCCACCCCACCCCCCATCCCCCGGGCAGTGGGGCTTGGATGGGCTCAGGCTTCGGTTCCCCCTCCTGGGGTCTTGAAGTAATTTTTATTATCTGAAGGGGGGTCATGGTGCAGTGGAGTTTGAGAACCCCTGTTCTAATCTTTGGCTTCATAAAAAAAGACACTAGAAGAAAGCTAGAGTTTGATTTGGGGTCTCCACATTTGCATCTGTATCTGTGTGTTTTAAAAGGTAGAATTAAACTTTCTGATCTATGAAGAAACAATTTTAGCTGAAAATGAACTGCAAATTTCTATTTTATTTTAACTTTAAAAAAAAAAAGGGAATTCAGCTGGACTCCTGCAGAAATGTCAGTATGTGTCTGTTAATGGATACTGTATGTATGACTGGCTTGGTAGCCAACCTGAGGTATAACTTTACAGATATATGCTAAAGGAAATGTTCCAAAAGAATAGAAAATTCGTTTTTAAAATGATTTTGTGAGATAGGACTCCTCTGAGGAGTCCTACTAGATTTGGCATTAGGTCTCTTTGCATGGGGATAAAAGCCCTGTGGCTGGTCAGCTGATTTGGGTTTGTGGTGCTCAGGCTGCGGGACTAAAAATTGCTGTGTAGACATTTGTGCTCAGGCTGGACCCTTGCAGGGTCCGGAGTTTGGGCTTCAGCCTGAGCCCAAAGATCTACAGTTTTTTAGCCCGAACCCAGTGGGTTTTTTTTATCCCAGTGTCAACGTATCCATTGCCATACTTGAGTAGCGGTGCCAAAGCCCTGGTGTGTTCAATAAACACAAGCTACCAGCTGTGCGTAGAGTGTTTTCATCAGTGGAAACTTGGGCCTAAGGTTTCATGAGAAGGAATTATTAATTTTTTTTTAATTTATATTATGTATGTATGTAAAAACGAGTGTGTGTGTGTGTGTGTGTATATTAGTATTATCCCTGCAAACATTACATAAACTTGTTAGAAAGGGAGAATTAACGTATGCCAAAAAGTTATGCATCGACTGCTCTTTAGAGGAAAATGTTCACTGTTTCTAGTTTAATACTTTTGAGAATCACATCCTGCTTGTTGTTACTGCTGAAGGTTTTATTTTTCTGTGTGGTTTTATTTTTTCATTGTTTAATTTTGTAGTTTGGAATAAACTATATCTGTTTGCAATAGAAAACCTATTCAGCAAAATGTCTTCCCCCTTCCAGACACACACCCCCCTCAATACTTTTCATCAAAATTCTTTGTTTCTGCCATTAGGCTTTCCGAAGATACTTTTTCCATATTACAGAAGATGATGGACAGAATGTGTTTGTGTTTGAAACATTGTCATTTTCAAAGGATCCAGTAGAGTTAAATACCGTTTACTGCAGAACTGCATTCCTGATAGCATTGCCAAGAAAATATGTTGTAACCACATGTCTTTGCATGTTTTAAATCCCCAAAGAGGGACAAAAATTCTTAATTAACATTTTCTGCTTCTGATATTTTTTTGTGGAGATTTTCCTGCAGCTAATGCATCTCAAATATGCTGCTTCGCTGTGCTTCTGCTGGAAGCTGCATAAACTTAATTCTAATGAGTGAGCTGACACAAATGATATTACAGCTCACCTACACACTATGAAAAGAAATGTTTTCCTACAGAAGCATTATAGACTGGGTTTGTTGGAAAGCCACTCTTTTTTGCATTTGCAACAAAATATATATTCTATCTAACAAATCGGTAATATTGTGCTTTCTTTGTAGATGTTTCATGCAATGTGTATTTCTGTGATTTGTGACTTTAATATATTGAGATGATGGGATTTGAGAAAAGGGAATCATAATGGTGATTTCGCAGGACTCTTGCCGATATTTCATCTGCAGAGGCATGCGGTTGGTTTATCATCTCTTTGGTACCCTTTGGTAGTGCCCTGGAAATAATGGATATAGACTGGGTAATCTCAGGTTGTAAAATGGATTCATGTGCCTCCTTGTCTTCATCCACCCATTCTATGAACCTTAAATGTCCAGTTCACCATCTGTTTACTCACTCATATTGTTTGGAGCAGCTGCTATTCTTCCGGCTTAGAAAGGGCTGGATGGAACAATTTACAGAAGCTGCTAACACTGCCTCTGCATCAGCCAGAGGAACTGATTCGGAGTCACCTAGGAACTGGTTCCTTCTCGGTCAAGGAGTAAGTACTCTGCCTTCACAGTACTTGGGAACAAAGGGCAAAGCTGGGGTCTGAAACTTGGGTTGTAGGGCATTGCTCTACAGATGGCCTGCGAGACTAGGCCAAACACCACTCTCTGTATACAAAACAGATTGATTACACAGTTTAACATCAGTAATTAAATATCTCAAAATTCTATTTCCTCCTCTTAAGTCTATCAAAGAAATTATAGTACAGTTTTTCAGATTGCTTTGACTTGTATATCTGCAGCAGAAACTGACACATGGAAGGGCTTTTGATTATTCTAGCTAGTGGTAGAATAGTGCAATTTGTAAATTGTGAATAATGTCCAGTTTGTCCTGTTGACTGGAGGTACAGACTCCAAAGTGATGGTTTCAGTGCCAGAATTTAGGGATGAATTTGACAGATATGAGCATACCTAGAGAAGGCGAGTCCTCATAATAATTTCCTTAATATGGCTGCCATATCAAATGGGGTGGCACTACAAAAATGTTGCTACCTTTACCAACATACTATAAAGGAACAATCCCATCAGACCAGGCAATGAATTCTAAATTAAAATGCACTTTATTTGTTGAGATGCAATAGCTAGTTTAGAAATTACAAATATAATCATATGGTTTTATACTGAGAATTTCTAAATTGGGGCCTTCTCAAGGGAGTTAATTTCATGTCTAGCCTTGATGGTTGGGACTAAATACAGAATTTACTTTAAAGTTTTGCCCCCTTTTAAAAATATAATTCAGGGCAAGTTTATTTGTATTTTACTCAGGGCTTCAGGTGCTTTCAGCATAATAGCATGTCTAACAGGGAATGAAATTTTTAATTCCTGTAATTCATAACCTGTTAGGACTTGGCTACCTTCCTTTGCAGGTTGGGGCAGGGACATGGCTTTTAAATGCTACACTGTAGAAACTCAATGTATACCAAGAGCAAATGACTTAAACTTGTCAGCCAGGTTGCAGTGTGTTATTTAATCAGTCTGCTTAGGAGCCTGACTCTGACAACTGCTCAGAATCCCACTTTCCTTCTGACATCAGTGGGAATGCAGGTGGTCAGCACTCCACCGGATCAAGCTGACAGAAGTTAGTCCCAGAGCAGCTGATGGTGGAAGTAGGAGATTGTCCTATTCCTGCCTTAATTGGCACGTGGCAGTACTTCCAGACAGAAAAAGGTTATACATCAGAAAATTAACCTGCAGAGCTTACTTGCAGCCTGAATATACACATGACCATCCTGTCCCATTCATGCTCATTACACCATTGTTGCTTAGAACACTGTATCCTGAAAGCAGACCTACCAATTGTCACTCTTCCCTGGATCACTGGTAAAGTCTAGAGTAGGGGTGGGCAAACTTTTTGGCTCGAGGGCTACCTCTGGGTATGGAAATTGTATGGTGGGCCATGAATGCTCATGAAATTTGGGGTTGGGGTGCTGGAGGGGATGAGGGCTCCAGCGGGGGTCTGGGCTCTGGGGAGGGGCCAGAAATGAGGAATACAGGGTGCAGGAGGGGGCTCCGGGCTGGGGCAGGGGGTTGGGGTGTGGGATTGGGGGGCTCCAGCTGGGCGTGCAGGCTCTGGGGTGGGGCTGGGGATGCAGGAGGGTGCTCCGGGCTGGGACCAAGGGTGAGAGGAGATCGGGGGTGCAGGCTCCAGGCGGCACTTACCTCAAGCAGCTCCCAGAAGCAGCGGCATGTCCCTTCTCCGGCACTTACATGGAGGTGTGGCCAGGTGGCTCTGCGTGCTGCCCTGTCCACAGGCCAGAGCTGGAAGAAGAACCCAGGAATCCTGTTACCCAGGATTACACGGTTGTCTCCCAAATAGTTGTGTAGCCCGTTGGCCAAGTTTGTTAGTGTGGCATGTCTTCTAGTGGCTTATCCATATAGAGGGTAACAGTCTACTTCTAATACCAGTTACTCCTTTAGCTCAAATGGTGAAGGTCTCCATGGTTATCTTAGGATTCTTTGTGCCACCTTGCCGGTGATTCATGTGATGGGGGAAATAGTATGCGGTCATGTTATTAAACTGTATCATAATGTTGTTGTTGTACATGGAGCTGCACAAACATTTTCAGCTATGTGAAAAGAGTAGGAAACAAAGACAAGAAAATAACCTCTGTAGATCCAGGTTGCAAGTGCTGTGCTCCCTTTTCTAGTTGAGAATCCCTGCGATAGGCTTTGCAATGTCACTGTGCCACCACTGTGACAATCTGTCTTAGGCTCATGCTACAACTCTTTTGGTTTATGACTGACTTGGGTCAACCCAGCTCTTCTTGACATTACTGATAGTCTGTGTTCTTTTTGGAAGACAGCAGTCGGTAGAAGTGGCTGTAAAATCCTCTTGGACAGTCTGTCTCCTTATTGCTCCATGACTGACCTTTTCCCAATAGTAGTATTTGCTGGCTTATCCGAATTGGAACAGACTCATTCTCTGCTACTTTCACAAATTCCCAAAGCAGGTTTTGGATGTTCATGTTCAGGAAATTAACCATAAAGGATTTTGTTTCTTGTGCAGTAAATCCTACTCACTAAACACTGTCTTAGTGTTCTTAATGCTAAGATTAATATTAATCTTAGAAAAATCTTTTGTTTCATGTATAAAATATATAATACTTGTACTTGCCTTTCATTTAAATGACAGCAAGGTAGGATTTGCTATTCCTTATCAAGTTGCCAAGCAAGTTCCATATGAGGAGAGATTAAAGAGGCTAGGACTTTTCAGCTTGGAAAAGAGGAGACTAAGGGGGATATGATAGAGGTATATAAAATCATAAGTGATGTGGAGAAAGTAGATAAGGAAAAGTTATTTACTTATTCCCATAATACAAGAACTAGGGGCCACCAAATGAAATTAGGCAGCAGGTTTAAAACAAATAAAAGGAAGTTCTTCACATAGCACACAGTCAACTTGTGGAACTCCTTGCCTGAGGAGGTGGTGAAGGCAAGGACTATAACAGCATTTAAAAGCGAACTGGATAAATTCATGGAGGTTAAGTCCATTCCTGGCTATTAGCCAGGATGGGTAAGGAATGGTGTCCGTAGCCTCTGTTTGTCAGAGGGTGGAGATGGATGGCAGGAGAGAGATCACTTGATCATTACCTGTTAGGTTCACTCCCTCTGAGGCACCTGGCATTGGCCACTGTCGAAAGACAGGATACTGGGCTAGATGGACCTTTGGTCTGACCCAGTACGGCCGTTCTTATGTTCTTATGACTGCTTCATTTGGCTGAAAAACATTCACTTGAAGTCAACCAGGAGGCCGGTGGCACCTTAAAGACTAACAGATTTATTTGGGTATAAGCTTTCGTGGGTAAAAAACCTCACTTCTTTAGATTCTTCACATTCACTTGAAGTGTAATTTATTTCAGTGAAACAGAGCAGGTTAGCATTTAGTAAAAAGTCATTGAGAATACCTAGACTAGTGTTCCAGAAAGATACACTGGCAGCTGAACTAGCACTTTCATGATCTATCTGTCTGTCTATCGTTTTACTGAACTTGTAATGTCAGTTGATTTTTTTTTTTTTTTTGGAATATGAACTGCATTGCAAAAGTAAACCTTTATTGGACTACATATACACTTCATAAATGTACTGCCATATTGTTGTTAATCATAGAAATGTAGGGCTGCGAGACCTGGAGAGGTTATCTAGTTCAAACTCCTATGCTGAGGCAGGACCACGTAAACTTAGACCATCCCTGACAAGTGTTTGTCTAACGTGTTCTTAAAAACCTCCAGTGACAGGGATTCCACGACCTCCCTAGGAAGCCTGTTCTAGTGCTTAACTATCCTTTGTTAGAAAGTTTTTCCTAATATCTACCCTAAATCTCCCTTGCTGCAGATTAATCTGATTACTACCTTCAGTGGACATGGAAAACAATTGATCACCAACCTCCTTATTAATCAGCAGCTCTCCTCATATTTGAAGATTATCAGGTCTCCCCTCAGTCTTTACATACCCAGTTTTTAATCTTTTCTCATAGGTCAGCTTTTCTGAACCTTTTACATTTTTGTTGCTATCTCAACACTCTATCTAGTTTTGTTCACATCTTTCTTGAAGAGTGATGCCCAAAACTGGACACACTACTCCAACTGAGGCCTCGCCAGCACTGAATAGAGCATGACAGTTACCTCCTCTGTCTTGCATACGACGCTTCTGTTAACGCACCCCAGAATACTAGCCTTTTTTTGCAAATGCATCATGTTGTTCCACTCATACTCAATTTTCTGATTTCCCCCCCCCATATGTTTGTGCTATTCTTTTGTAATAGTATATCCTTGAACCAATAATTAAGAGGAGATTTCTGTTAAATGAAGAAAATAGTGTTAGAATCAATTATCTATATAAAAGATTGCCACAACTTTCATAGCAGCAGATTTATGGGGATTTTTTCTTTCTTGTGCTTGTTAACTTACAAACAGTAGGAGTATGAAATCTGATCATCTTTGGCTTTGATTGAGGGTTCCACAAAGAGGCTGCAATGTCAGATCTGTAACACAAACTCCCTTTGCCCAGGTGTCTTTTGGGCATCACAGTTACGTTGGCATTAACAGCAAGAACAAAACTTTCAGCAGAGAGAATAAACATCTCTTCCCCTTTGTTAGGTTTAATTTCTGTTTTGTCTGATGTCATCCTACTAATCCTCTGGTTGTCCATAATATCATCCATGCAAAACACAGTAGAGAAGATCTAAAATTCTAATATAAAGAAAAGCCAAGCAGAGTGGTTATAAGAACTTTTTCAGGCCACCCTAAACAAACAAATAGGGCACAGTGTTTCCCACCTCCTCCACTTTTCCCCACAGATCATACGTATAGAACTTGAAAAAGAAAACTTTAGCCAGATTGTTTAGTGGAAGAGTTCACACTTTTTGAAAAATGCTTCCTTCACTAGATGAGAAGAACAAAGTTTGAGTAAAGATTGATATTTCAGATACTGGTGATAGCCATTTTGCAGCAAAATGGTATTATTCATTATACTAATGGTGCAGAAGATGACAACTAGTAATAATACCTCGCTCTTATAAAGCGCTTCATGAATAGTTTTCGGAATGTTCTGCAAAGGAGGCAAGTATTGTTATCACCATTTTACAGATAGGGCAACTGAGGAGAGGAAAGGTGACGTGAGCTGACCAAGGTCACACAGCTGGCCAGTGGCAGAGCTATGAATTAGAACCTAGGTCTCTTGAGTGAGTTCATTACTCCAGCCACTAAGCAACATGCCTCCACTATAAAAACAATTGTAAACCAGGTTCCATCATGCATTAAATGTAAACTGAAACTTGAAAAAGGAATACAAAAAATAATCCTTTCCACATTCTCACTAAGCTGCTGAGTGTCATAGTGAACAAGATTAGAGACCGTTTTCAACAAATTTGTACATCGTTATGTTTTCCCCTTTTTTACAAGCCACTGAAGTTTAAGTACCTCAGTTGCTACTCCTCCCCCCACCATACTAAAATATCTCTATGCCAGTGGTCCCCGAACTGTGGAAGAATAGTGTGCCCCAATAGGGATGTTCGGGGGGCATGGTTGGGGGCAGGGAGGGAACACTATCCAGCCGTACTCTGCTCCCAACTCCACTCCTGGCCCCAGCCCCAACTGTGGCGCCACTCCTGGCCCTGTCTCCCGGCCTTGACCACGGTTCCTGGTCGCGGCCCGCTCTCAGCCCTGTCTTCCCACTGGGGTTCTGGCCCCATTCCCCACCGTGCTGGCTCCCCACCATGGCTCTTCCCTGGCCCCTGACTGTGGCTTACCAGGTTGGGGTGCAGAAAAAGTGTGGGGACCATTGGCCTATGCTTAGTGATAGACATCAGCACAGTGCATATAGAATCTGCATTTGAGTAGGCAGAAAAGCAAGTGAAATTCAATATCAACTGGTTTGGATACCAATGAATGCTTTATTTTAATATGTGGAAGTAGGGTGGGGTTCTAACTTTTTTTTCTCCGTAGTTATACCTCTCTTTGGGGTGCCATGATATTGCCAGTGTAGTGCACGTTGGGAATTGAACTTGGAAGGAGTATGATAGGTAATTGTGAGATTGTACTTATAGCTTTTTGAAAAGATGAAGAGAGAGGTCTATGGGTGCTTTTTTAGGGAAGTTAGGCTGGCTTCTGAGTTTTGTTTTTACATTTTTGCCTAAAAATTGATTCAGTGGAGGAAATGGTATTTTGTTTTTGTTTTGTTTAAAATGTTTGTAAGTGCAGATTTTCCGTTGTGTGAAGGAGGTTGGACACTGGTTCAAAATACTGTATTAGGAGCTGCATGAAAATTGCTGCACACAAATACTGGGTGCAGTGCAGCGAGTTTTACTGGTGCTACAAATCCAAGAATAATATTTCATATTCTTGATTGTCACCGGCTGGCACCTTGCTTGTGAGCTGACTGTTTACATATTTACAGAAATATTTTATAGAGCACTTCTCTAACAATATGGACTCTGACTTCTACTGGATGATTGCATATAACGTCACTGCTCAGAAAGAGAGTTGCCACCATCAGAAGGCTCACAAGTACCAGTTTTAGTCAGGAATTGAAGATTGAGTGTGATGAAGAGTTTGTGTGCTGGGGAGTTTCCATGTGATTTGATAGATCTTTGTGCTCAGGAAAATTGGGTAGGTGAAGTTTTCTTGTACAGCTCAGGTGGTGCTGATTGTTTAGTGTAGCAGCACCTTGTAGGTGAGGAGGATTAAGAGCCACATTGATGATCCTTCTTCACAAGTGTGGTAAGAGCAGGCATGTTGCAAAAATGATGTGGTCTCAGGATTGAGGGAAAGTGATGATACCACTGTTGCTGCTGTTCTTAGCAACAGAAAGTTTTCTTTTTCACAGGGTAATACCTTTGCCCAGAAAATTAATAATACATTCTGTTTTGGAATATTTTGGAGGGCAGTCCTTAAATGTTGTTCTTGATATACAGGTGAAACATCTGTATGGTAGATTGTTCTCCATGCAGCTAAAATTTACTGCTCTGTGAATTGCATGCTTTATTTGTCTGAAATCTTCATACTGGAATGCCTTCCTATGACAGAAGCAAAGTGAAGAGCAAAAAACTAATTGTTTGGAGCTCTGTGAAATCTATCTTAAAGAGACAGGGTGAAATTAAACATGTTGTATTTGGTGCAACACCCTTCAATAAAATTTCATTATTTTTAGAAACACAAGTGGATTAAGAAGCTCATAAACTGTATATTCAAAGGCCTCCTTTTTTTCCCACTGGATGTAGGATAGGCAAATATGTTTAGAAACATGTCAGCATGTATTGGTAACTTAATTTTTTTGTAAAGATCAAATGAGGTGGGATATATTTTTAAAAACAAAGTTTCTAGACTTTAATGTGCAGAAGAAACATTGATTTTATTTCAAAACAATTGTAGAGGCAAATCACTTACGCCCAAATTATGCCCTGTGGTATGCACATGCAATTCCCACTAAAGTACAATGAGATTTTTGCACATATGTTGGATGGCGGAATTTAGCTTGTCTCTGTGACTTATGCAGCAGAACATGATCCTCTTCACCCCTCAAATTGTTTGAGAAGACCATTAAAATGATCTAAGTGGTGCATCTTTTGGCGTGTGTGGGAGAGCCACCGGAGGAAATAAACAATGAGCTGCATCTCAGGACCCCTGCCTGTTCATTTCAGAAACAGGTAGTAAAATCTGGACTAGTTCATGACTTTGTTGAATACAACTAAATGATCTGTTCTGGGGTGGATAACAAGGTCTCCTGGGTCCAGAGGAGTTTCATGCAGGTTACAACAGATACCAGCTAATTGGAGTTTACCTTGAGTCATCAGGTGTCTCAGAACAGGTGGTTCTAAAGGAAATGGGGGATAAATATCAACATCCCGGAGTTGAGTCATGAACTGTAATTGTGCCCTGCTGGGCATCAGGTGACTCCTTGTGAGCTAGTCAGCTGTAATAAGGACATATTGCCTCTCCTGCAGCAGCACAGCTTAAAGAAGAATGAAATGAATCTTTGTGCATTATGTGAATTGCTGCACCTGGGGCATTACAATGCTTGAGCACTCAGACTCATTAACCGTTGGACATGGGATTATGGTTAACATTTCCTCAGATGTAGTGAGCAATGACAACCTCAGAACAGCCTTCCTCATCCTGTCTTGCCAGGCTTTGGTCATACATGACATAGTGCAGTAAATTAATATATATTTTCATAGTGCATCTTTTCCCTCTTGGTGTGTTTACTTTCAGTGAAGAGATATTTCTTCACCTGCTCTCTCAGAATCCTCGTGCTTCTGAATTTTTCATGAGTTAAGTGCAATATTATTTTATGTTGTCTGTGTAATGACGAGTAATTGTTATCAAGTTGCAAAAATATGTAATTTTTAGATGATGGGTATTAAAAAAAGATGCCAAAATACGGGTGTTATTCCAACTCTAGCATTTTCATGTTAAAGTACTGTTTATTTATAATATCAGAGAGAAAAGGTGGATGGACCAATTGGACCAATTTCTGTTGGTGAAAGAGAGAAGCTTTCAAGCTTACACGGAGCTCTTCTTCAGATCGGGGAAAGGTACTTATGTCACAGCTATACACAAGGTGGAACAGATTGTTTAGCATAAGTAGGTAACATATTGCAAGAGACCATTCAAAGTGAAGTGGCCTTTGTAGTCATAGGACAAAAAAAGAGGGGAGGTGCTAGTTGGTTATAAATTGTTGAAATGAGCCATAAATTCAGTGTCTTTATTAAGACCATGATTTTTAGTGACTAGCAAAGTTATGAATTTAAGCTCCCAGTCTTATCTTTTGAAAGAGTTGTGCAGGTTTTCTTTGAAGTTGAGGACTAAGAGATCAGATATGGAGTGATCGCTTTGTGAAAGTGCTGGTCCTTGGGCGATATGGTGTTTTTGTCTTTTATTTTCCTTTGTGAATTTATTCAAAAGCATAAAGATGTCTAGTTTCACCCACATAGTAGTTACTGGGGCATTTAGTGCACTAAATGAGGTACACAACATGTAGCATGTGTAGGACCCATGGATCTTGAAAGGTTTTAATATCACACATTTTTAGGAATAGTGGAGCTTGTGTGTACCTCACATGGATCCCTGCCATTATGATGATATGATAAGCCCAATGGAACTCTTGTGAGGGTTTTAATGCTTTTGCTTTGAAATCACTTTCGTGTTGTAATTTCACTGTAAAGGCTTTTTCATATGTTCTCTCTAGACTTGCGTTGAATTTGTCATGCAACTGCTGCGCCCAAGTAATTCTTTGTTGAGGTGAATGGAGAGCTGATACTAGGTTGAAAAGAATCTGCTAAGCATGCACAATAGTTAGCTACTTTTCAAGTGTTACCATTTCAGCTATATTTCTAAATTAGAAAAGAGAACTTAAGGCAGTAGTCTAAATGGTATGGATAGTTGTGTTTTGTCCTCTGAATTCAATTTAATACTCAACAGTGTATCAAGATTCAGATGAGTTTGATCTTGATATAACTGAGAGAGCCCAGAAAATAATTGTTAAAGCATTTCTAGTATAAACCATCTTAATGATACGGGCCCTAGTTAAGCAAGGTACTTAAGCACATGCCTAACTTTAAGCATGTGAGTAGTGGACTACGCATATGCTTAATACTAAGCACATGCTGAAGTACCTCTTTGAATCTGAGCCCCAGACATAATATAATGCTAAAATTAGTCCATCTTTCTTAAACAAAAGTTTATGCTTTTTGGATGGTGGGGGAGAACCTCTTTGAAATGAAACGTTAAGTACGTTGGATGGATAATGCGGTCCTGTGTGTTTTGTGCTTGAATGTATATTGCTGATTCTATGTAGCAAAAAATCAATGCACTACAGTAGCTATAGCTATTCAATAGTTACCTGTTGCATATTCCTTGAGAGCTTTTTTAAGCCACTGGAGATGTAGTTTGCCTTCGCTGCCATTTAAATTTAACTGAACATTTCTACTTGAGACTCTGTGTGAGTTGTGCTTAATAATGGAATCTTTTCCAAACTGTTTAAATTAGGTTACTGTGGCATGTTAAAAAATACCCTGTAAATAATAATACTAAATGCAGTAACTGTTTTGTATTTTTCGTCTGTTGAAAAGAAACAAAGGTTATAGCAAAGCCATTACCGTCTTTCTGTAACTTGATATGTTTGATCTAAATAGAAGTGAGGTAGCTTAAAATAGGTTCCGGGAGGAGAATAATCAGCTTTTAGTAGTTGATAACGATGGTTCGTTTCTCTGTCTTGAATGGTATTGGTTCTGGTGATCCATAACCTTAGTTTGGAAATGAGACACAACCTATTAATTGTGTAACCTATACCCACACGCCTTTCAACTAGGTAGTGTGTGTATTTGGTGCTATTTTATGGTAAGTGATATTCTGAAGCTGTGTGCCTTTTTCTTGTATGGCAAACTTTTCTGCATACTCAGGGCACACGGCAAGCTTTTTCCTCTGTAAAGGACGACAGAACAAACAACTTGAGAGGCCTTCATTCTTATCCCTATGAAGAATAACAAGCCTTTGACCCTGCTTGTGAAGTGCTGGGACTGTGGCCATGTTGGGAGTAAACATTCATCAAAAAGATGCAGGCTCCCAGATGTGGACTCAGTTGAAAGATGCCGTAAATCTTTTGATCTTTCCTTGCTGTTTTCACCTAGCCGAAGACTGAGTTAGATCGTGTCAAAGTCAGATTCAGGACTCTCAATTTGTTAGACCACTCTGTTTATTAGAACGCACTCTGCTAATACACCCAGATAATGTGAGCCCCATTGAAGATCCACACTACCTTATTTTATACAGATTAAAAAGGGCGCGAACTTAACAAGAGAACAAAGAAAGCAGACTGACAAGTTTACCTGAGGCTAGACATACATAGTTAATTTCCGTACTAACTTTTACCAATCTCCGGTTAATGTTCCACCATTGGCTTAAGTGGACTCATTGTTTATGCCTTAATGTTTCTTTTCCTGACACCTGTATTTCAACATTCCTTATTTCTGCTTAAAGGTACATACAGCATTTCTTTAATCCATTCTATTTTTACAATATAATTCATTCTACTTTCACAATTGTCTGCTGTTAAGGATCAGAATACAGCAGCATCTCAGATATTATTAAATGTTTATTAATAAACATATTACAGAACTTTCTTATAACACTGCGTAGCTGTATTGATTTAAATGCACAGTATATCACAAATTTGTCACTTAATCCCCTGTAAAAATAGGCATAATTCAGAACTGAAATCCTCTCCAGTACAGTAAAGTTTCCTAAATTTGCTTTACTCTGGCTAAGTATTGGTGCTAATTTCAGTATCATTTGGCAATATATACTAACGGTTAATTTCCCCCTCCCTTTTTCCCCCCGATGAATACTTGTTTAGTTCAGCATTGATGGATTGCATCTGCTTCCAATGGTTTAAGTAGTAACATATTTTCAGATCATTCAGAACTATTACATATTTCAGAAATGCAGCACCATACCATAAATACATTAACAGATTATAAAGATAGAAGGGACTACAGTGATCATTTAGTCTGACCTCCTGTATAAGACGCTAGAACTTCCCCAAATTAATTTCTATTTGAACTAGATTAAGTCTTTCCTCTCAGCCTTTACGCATGGGGAGAAAGATTATTTTAAAGATTTAACAGGATGCATGCCAGTCAAATAGAAGTGAGTTTTTAGATGTCATCAATTCTTCCAGGGGAAAAAAAGGGAAAATTCCTCAATTCCATCTTCAACAAAGAATCCATCAAAAAGCAAACCAGAATTATGTTGTTGTGCATTTTGATTCTCTGCAGCAGCCCAGGAATCTGTACCCTTTTGTCCCCTAAAGGATTCTGGGAGGGGGAATGCAGAACAAAGGTAAATGTTTGAAGGAAACAGAATAGCCACTCCAGTCCATTTATAGAATACAGCACAGTACACGGTAAGCTCTTCCACTGCCAGGTAGCAGCACGGTGTGAGAGAACTTTGCTTCGGTTTCAAGGAGCTAAACTATAATCTGTGAAAACCTCTTCCTTTATTAGTAACAAGCCGTACTATCTTGATACTAATACTCTGTGTTCCAGTTGGGCCAAATATGGTTTCATTGAGGGAAGATGATATACAGAAATGAGGTAACCTTTTAAGAGACAGGTGAAACAGCACAGCACCAGTTGGCAAGAGGAAAACCAAATCGCTGGGTCTGTGGATGTAGTAGCTTGGTCTCCTATCAATACTAGGTGCTTGACCCTGACTCAGGCCTGCTCTACACTATGAGTTTAGTTCGAATTTAGCAGCGTTAAATTGAATTAACCTGCACCCATCCACACAACGAAGCCATTTACTTCGAAATAAAGAACTCGTAAAATCGATTTATGTACTCCTCCCCGACGAGGGGAGTAGCGCCAAAATCGATATTGCCATTTCGAATTAGGGTTAGTGTGGCCGCAATTCGACGGTATTGGCCTCCGGGAGCTATCCCACAGTTCACCATTCTGACCACTCTGGACAGCAATCTGAACTCGGATGCACTGGCCAGGTAGACAGGAAAAGCCCCGCGAACTTTTGAATTTCATTTCCTGTTTGCCCAGCGTGGAGAGCACAGGTGACCACACAGAGCTCATCAGCACAGGTAACCATGTAGTCCGAGAATCGAAAAAGAGCACCAGCATATGGGAGGTACTGGATCTGATCGGTGTATGGGGAGAGGATTCCGTGCTAGCAGAACTACGTTCCAAAAGACGAAATGTCAAAACATTTGAAAAAATCTCCAAGGGCATGATGGAGAGAGGCCACAATAGGGACTTATATCAGTGCCGCGTGAAAGTTAAGGAGCTCAGACAAGCCTATCAAAAAACAAAGGAGGCAAACGGTCGCTGCAGGTTAGAGCCGCAGACATGCCGCTTCTATGCTGAGCTGCATGCAGTTCTAGGGTGGGCCGCCACCACTACCCCATCCTTGACCGTGGATTCCGAGGAGGGGGTAATCTCAGCCATGCCTGAGGATTCTGCGGACGGGGAAGATGAGGAGGAGGAGGAGGATGACGAGCTTGCAGAGAGCACATAGCACTCCGTTCTCCCCAACAGCCAGGATCTTTTTCTCAGCCTGACTGAAGTACCCTTCCAACCCTCTCAAGGCATTATCCCAGACCCTGAAGCCATGGTGAGTGTACCTTTTGTAAATATAAAACATGGTTTAAAAGCAAGCTTTTTTTAATGATTAACTTCCCCTGAGGACTTGGGATGCATTCACGGCCAGTACAGCTACTGGAAAAGTCTGTTAACGTGTCTGGGGATGGAGCGGAAATCCTCCAGGGACATCTCCATGAAGCTCTCCTGAAGGTACTCCAAAAGCCTTTGCAGAAGGTTTCTGGGCAGTGCAGCTTATTCCGTCCTCCATGGTAGGTGCCAGTGACCCTTTAAACGTCCAAATGCACATTCTACCACCATTCTGCACTTGCTCGGCCTGTAGTTGAACAGGTCCTGACTACTGTCCAGGCTGCCTGTGTATGGCTTCATGAGCGATGGCTTTAAGGGGTAGGCTGGGTCCCCAAGGTTAACTATAGGCATGTCAACATCCCCAGTGGTTATTTTCTGGTCTGGGAAGTAAATCCCTTGCTGCAGCCATTTAAACAGAGTAGTGTTCCTGAAGACACAAGTGTCATGAACCCTTCTCGGCCATCCCACGTTGATGTTGGTGAAACGTCCCTTGTGATCCACCAGTGCTTGCAGCACCATTGAAAAGTACCCCTTGCAGTTTATGTACTGGCTACCCTGGTGCTCCGGTGCCAAAATAGGGATATGGGTTCCATCTATCGCCCCACCACAGTTAGGGAATCCCATTGCAGCAATGCCAACCACTATGACCTGCACATTACCCAGAGTCACACAATTCCCGACTGACTGGTAGCTGTCTGGTGTTGCAAGCCTCCACAGGGCTATCGCCACTCGCTTCTCAACTGTGAAGCTGCTCTGATCTTGGTACTCTGGTGCTTCAGGGCAGGGGAAAGCAAGTCACAAAATTCCAGGAAAGTGCCCTTACGCATGCGAAAGTTTCTCAGCCATTGGGAATCGTCCCACACCTGCAACGGTATGTGGTCCCACCAGTCTGTGCTTGTTTCCCGGGCCCAGAATCGGCATTCCACGGCTATAACCTGCCCCATTAACAGCATGATCTCCAAAGCGCCTGGGCCCGCGGATTGATAGAATTATGTGTCCATGTCCTCATCACTCTCGTCGCCGTGCTGCCGTAGCCGACTCCTGCTCACCTGGTTTTGCAGGTTCTGGTTCAGCATAAACTGCACGATAACGCGCGAGGTGTTTACAATGTTCATGACTGCTGTCTTGAGCTGAGCGGGCTCCATGCTTGCAGTGGTATGGCATCTGCACTGTTCACCCAGGAAAAAAGGTGCGAAACGGTTGTCTGCTGTTGCTTTCCCAGAGGGAGGGGGAGCATGTACCCAGAACCACCCACGACAATGTTTTTGGCCCCATCAGGCATTGGGATCTCAACCTAGAATTCCAATGGGCGGGGGAGACTGTGGGAACTATGGGATAGCTATGGGATAGCCACCCATAGTGCAACGCTCCGGAAGTCGATGCTAGTCTCAGTACATGGACGCACATCGCTGAATTAATGTGCTTAGTGTGGCCACATACACTCGACTTTATACACTCGGTTGCCAAAAATCAAAATCTGTAAATTCGGATTAATCCCGTAGTGTAGACATACCCTCACTTGCATCACATTGCTCTTTTCATTATGTTAGTAATAATAGACCCTTTAACCCAATAGGTATTCTTCAGATCACTAATGCACAAGATAAGTACAATGAAATTTCACCTAAATATTTCTTCTTTCTTATTAATACCTTCCAAGAATTCATGAAGTCTGGTTGTGGATGACTTCCTGAATAAAGAAGAAATTGATGAAAATGCTAGTGAACAAAAACGTGGTGCACTCTGTGTATGTGTATGTGTTTAGGATACTGTACCTTATAAACAGCTAGCTTCTGATGCTATTTATCTTTAACACTAGAAACAAAATGGTTCAAAGTTCTATTGACAGAAGAGAGGCTGAAATTGCATAGATAACCTGCATTAAATATGTTGCATAACAAAGGGAGCAAGAAATCAGGGCAGTTAGAATGCTGTACAATTAAAGGAGTAAATCTTAGGTTAAACTCTGGCTGACTGGAGTCTCAAGGGAATTACAAGTGTGTTTTTTGTCAGTAAGATTCAGTTTGTGTGACCTCTCATAATTGTTGCAGATGTTCCCAAACGAAACTCTGTAAAGCTGTATGCTGTAAGTAATACTGCATGTGTGGTAATTCAGTGGCAAGGTATTCTTGTCAAAATAAAATCACATTAAGAACAAAACTAACCTCTGTTCCTAATAATGCCTTTACTAATTGAAGCTGAGTAAGTTTAGTATTTTTATGATGTAGTTTTAAGTGATGTAGTTTTAAGATATTTTTCTACTGCATGGATTTCATTTTGTATACTATAGTTCTCAAACTTTTGCATTGTGTGGGCTACATTGTACAGGCTACCTCACCTCCTATTGGGGATTGTGACGGTCCCCAAGGTACCTCACTACTACCTACCCTTAGTGTGAAGCAGCCGTGTCTGGTCCTACTGTAGCTCAGCTCCCTCAAACCAACAGCCTCTGGTGGTGCCCAAGCACTGACGTCCAGGCTTCTGCAGACCTTTATAACCATGTAGCAATGAAATATATTTATAGTGAAATAATCATAAGCTTATTATAAAAGATTAAGATTTAAGAGATCATGAGTAAGGATAAGTGGAAACAGAAATGGTTACACATGCAAAAAATAAAGTATAAAATGCTTCTTAAAGTCTAAACTTAACTTTACCAGGCTAAAATCCTTGTCTAAAGTAGGTTTTCACTTAAAGCAATCTCCTAGAGTCACCAACCCACCTAGCCGGGGTCCACAGTACACAGATGCAACTTACAGCTTACAGTTTTGGAGCTATGGATGTCAAGAGTACATTAAGCACGCTAGCAAAGAAATGTATTTTGCATGTTGGTTGACTGTTGCCTTTTATATACATTCTTCCTGAACCAAGTTAAAGACTAAGGCAATTGGGAGTAAAAACAGATGAATTTAGATTTGACCTGCTTAAAAATTAATCAAGATCTCATGAAAATGAGGTCATTTAAGTAAGGGATGGAATAGGTACTATATAAAGTTATTTAAATAGGTTACCCTGAAAATAAGCTCATCTATTGTTAATACAGTAAATGCAGGATAGACTTGGCATTAGTTACTTCCTGACAAATGCATTCCCGTGATCTATTTTTGTAACTGGATCCCAGTTACATGCAGCCTCTCCTTAGGCTGATGATGGCAACACTCATTTATAGTCAGAAGTCTCAAAGAAAACATCTCATAAGCTGGAGAGCCATGCCAGATACTTGATTACCCATCTGCTTTTGAGTTACTGTCCCTGTTCTGGAAACATGTATTCAGAGTTCAACGTGGTGGAAATGGTCGTGTAAGTAAATAGTGTTTTAATGTTTTACATATTTAATGTTACATTATAATATTAGCTCAGTGTGAGTTTATCTCTATACAAAAAGCTCTTTTACACTTTTTCCCCCCATGGAAATATTTGACTTTTAGGTGAAAACTTTAAACTGAAATTTTTTAGCCAAAATTGTTTCCTTTTTCAGCAGAAAACTGAGACTTTACACAAAATGTTTTTGTTTTGGTTGAAAACCCAATTTTCAGCCAACCCTAGATAGAACTTAAATGTAGCAATATTATACTGATTTATGGAGTTTAAGGCCCAGATTTGTAAAGATATTTAGGCATTGCTGTGCTCGGCATTACAACGTCTATACTGACTTAGGAGCCTAAGTGACTAATAGAAAATCTCACAACGTGCCAATGGCAGATCTGCAAATTAACCTACGTAGCTTGACTTCCACTCCATTACCCTGTACACTGCACGTTGCTGCCTCTTTTACCAAACAGCAAACAAACCAACCAGTCATTTTGTTTATTATTAGAAGAAAGGTACCGTTGTTCTTGTACTGTATATGGTATACAACAGAAAACTTAGTGCAAACATGCAAATTTGATATATTTTAAAACACAGAAGTGGACATAGCAAGAGAGTACAAGTCCTTTACTCTAAATTCTGTTTTGCTGCAGTGTTTTCCCTAGACACATGCTGATGTCTCCTTGAAATTTTCAGAATTTATGGTGTTGGTTCTTTTTGGGTGTGGAGGAATAGGTCTCCTGGACTTTTTGCAACATGGGCTCTGATTATGTTCAGGTTATAGGACCACATTTCATAATTGTAGATTGTCATCTTCATTCTTTCCTGGTCTAATATAAGTTTGCCAACTGAGGAGTGTTTTGTGTGTGGTCTGTGTTTTGTTTTTTGTTTCATTACTAATGGCTATGCTTAAAGACTGGATGTACAGAGATAAGCAAAAATGATGAAAAGTTTGGAAAGTAAGACCTATAGGGAATGTTTCAGTATGTTCTGTATAAAGCAAATAAGAGAGGAAATAACCATACTCTACAAACATGCAGAGGGACCTTCCTACAGAAGGATAGGAATTAAATATCCTTTTTTTGGTCCAGGACTAAAGGATCACAGTGGGCTGTGAAACATTTTTCATTGCTGCTGTAGATGTCCAAATACAACTCACTATTGAACAGCAGCGAGTTTTTAAAGCTCATGCTGTGGTCAAATCAGCAACAACTTTGCTACTACTTATACTGAACTGCCCACACGCTCCTGGAATGCTCAGTGGGAATTAACTAGGATAGTTTGGGCATGTAATTAGCTTACACTGTCCAAACCTTTCTGAACTGCAAATGTCAAACATTTAGCTTTGAACAAAGCCACAAGGGTGCCTAAAACACCAAGAGTCAGGAATTGCTTCTTTTTGGCACAAAGAAAATGTGTTCATAACACTTGTATTAAACTACAGGTGATGATTGTAACATGACTGGAATGAAAGGACACCATGGTTATTTTAGACAAAAAGTCACCAACTAGCAAATCCTAAAAGAGCAGGATTTCAAAACAATTAAAATGGATTGTTTTGGGAGTACATAAGCACATTCAAGATGATTTTCTTGGAGTGATTGCAAGAAATTTGCTTGCTGGCCTTGTGGTCATATAGACTGGAGCATGCATGTTGTGGCATGAAGAATTGATTTTCTTGAGTGCCTGTAGGTAGAAGAAAGCAAGGGAGATTCTCTCCCTGTTAATAAATGAGATGGCATGGCTTTCTGGTGTAAGGCATAACTTTACCTCACTTGGCTCTATTCCAGCCTTGCACTGGCAGTTGCTTGTTAGAGCAAAAGAAGATATGAAAATAAGGCACAAAGGGAGAAATATTTCTCTTGGGAAGGAATGAATAGGTATTTTCTGTGTTCTCCATAGCAGTGTTTGATACATATGCTAATTATTGGAGGAAGGTGGGGCTAAGAACCTATCAAACCAAGCACATTCAAAGACCACTCATGATGAATTAGCGTTTTATTTTTTGTGGCAGTGATGAGTAACTGAAAAAAATAAACAAAGATTGCACTGCTCTACAGCCAAAATGTTTCTGAAATAAATGTAGTCCAACTTTACTAATTCTGGGTCACTGAGAAAGAAAATGATGCTTAAAATTGTTGATTGGCTCTGGTTTTCAAGATATGCTATTGGGTCAGTATATACGACCCTTGACTTTGGAATGGCGGAGGATAAGTGAGTTATAAAGGGAAGGGATCTCAATTTAAATCAGAAACGACTAAAATACGTCTTTGACTGGATCTATAAATAAATCTATGGCTGGGTTTGGACAGTACTTGCTTTTTAGGCAAAACAATGAATGATGCAATCTGAAGCTGGTATTGCGTCATTCATGATATGAATTGCATCATGTTATTCCTAGAAGTCATGGATGATGCAATCATAACGAAGCTTCCATCACTCTGCTGAACAAATTGCCCTATATCAGCTCTAGAAATCATAGTGTCGTGCTCTCTTTTTTGTCAGTGTTTGATTTTGCAAAGGGACACATTTCTGTTTAGCCAAAGTGAGCAGAGATGCCTCGTACTTGTGTGAACAGTGCAGATAACTTCTGCTATGTTTGTGGTGAAGTGACTTTTGCATCACAAAAGCGCAGTATAACCACTATGGTTAAGAAAGCCTATCACCTTTATTTTGGCTGCAAAATTGGAGATCAGGACAAGAGGTGGGCCCCACACATATGCTGCAACACTTGTGCAACAAATCTTCGCCAGTGGTTGAACAGGAAAAGGAAATCTATGCCTTTTGCAATGCCAATGATTTGGAGAGAGCCAACAGATCATACCAGCAATTGTTACTTCTGCATGGTGCCTCCAGTTGGGAAAGGCGTGTCAAAGAAGAAAAAGTGGACTGTGCATTATCCAAACATTCCATCAGCTATATGCCCAGTACCCCACGGAGAAGGACTGCCGGTTCCGGATGCACCAGAATCATTCTCACTTGAGTCAGACGAGGAAGAGGAAGAGGATGAAACTTCTGGTCCTGAACCATCAATGTCACAGGACTCACATTTTCTCCCATCCTCCTCCTCTGAACCACACCTCATAACACAAGGTGAACTGAATGACCTTGTCAGGGATTTGGAACTATCCAAGAGTAAGGCAGAGCTGTTGGGCTCCAGACTACAGCACTGGAATCTCCTGGCAGGTGATGTTAGGGTTTCCATGTTCCGTGACCGTCAAAAGGATCTTGTCCCATTCTTCTTCATGGAAGGTGATCTTGTAGCCGGCAACAACATCGATGGTGTGATGGCAGCCCTCAACATCGTTCATGATCCAGATGAGTGGAGACCGTTCATTGATTCATCGAAGATGAGTCTTAAAGCTGTTTTACTGCATAATGGCAATGTTTTGCCATCAATTCCAGTTGGTCATGCAGTCCATATGAAGGAAACCTATGACAACATGAAACAACTTTTGAGGTGCATAAACTATGACCAACATCAGTGGCAGTTTTGTGGTGATTTGAAGGTTGTTGCTCTCTTGCTTGGTCTGCAGACTGGATACACAAAGTACTGTTGTTTTCTCTGCGAATGGGATAGTCGTGCAAGAGATTCCCACTACATCAAGAAAGATTGGCCACTCCAACAGTCATTGGAGCTTGGAAGGAAAAGTGTTCAGCATCCACCACTTGTTGAATCAAGGAAGATTTTGTTACCACTCTTACACATCAAGCTGGGTCTGATGAAGAACTTTGTCAAGGCCATTGACAAAACACAAGCAGCTTTCAAGTACCTCCGTGGAAAATTTCCAAGGTTAAGTGAAGCTAAGATAAAGGAAGGTGTCTTTGTTGGTCCTCAGATTCTTGAACTTCTTCGAGATGATGCATTTGACCATGCACTGTGTGGCAAGGAAAAGACGGCATGGAAAGCCTTCCAGTTAGTAGCAATAAATTTTCTCGGAAACAACAAGGCAGACAACTACAGGTTGTTGGTGGAAAACTTTCTCAAGGCATACAAAAGTCTTGGTTGTAACATGTCACTAAAGATACATTTTTTGCACTTTCATCTAGATTTTTTTTCCAACGAACTGCGGAGCAGTGAGCGACGAGCGATTTCACCAGGACATTGTAACAATGGAGAAACGCTATTAGGGCAAATGGAGCCCATCAATGCTTGCAGACTATTGCTGGACAGTGACAAGAGATGCTCCATTTAATGAATACAAGAGACAAGCCAAGAAGCGTCGAGTAGCCACTGAATAGGACTAAACTATGTACATAATAGTTTTTTGCCTTCTGTTTCATAATAAATTTTATTTACATAACCCTTTTGCTGATTTTTAAAGTGTTACATAAACAGGACAGGTGAAATATGATCATGTAAAGCAACCATAAACACATGAAAAGACCTAGGTTTACAATTTATGATTAAAACTCTACTATCTACACAATATACATAGACATAAAATGTAAAAACTTAAATATCTTAGAAACAGTAGCCAATCAGTTGTTTTAATTGTCATATTTGAATTCAGCACATCAAAATACATAATAAATAGCACATTTTATCTCTGAAGCAGAGGACTTTTCAAAAATTGTAGACCAGTGTTGTAAGTCGTGCTCTTTCGGGAAATATACAAAGGCTAGATTTCTATTGACATTTAGCTTGACTCCCATTAGAGGCGGTCTGTAAAAACAAAACAAACAAAAAAAAAAACCACCCCAAAAACCTAAATCTAAGGCTTGATTACCACTGTATTACTCAAGTGTTATGTCAGTTCAACACCATTTAGTTCAGTTAGTTTTATTTGAGCATATACAGCAGCAGTAAACGTTATTTCAGAGCCCACTGTACTATCCTTTAGTGCTGGATTACAAAGAACCTTTGTTTAATGGAACTACATTGGTATAACACAGTGGTGAATCTGGCTCATAATCTTTTAGCATTGATCTGTACCGAGTGTAACAACATCAGGAGAAAACAGTTCTTCGATATTGCAGAGAAAGATCTAGCAATTGTAAGGAATCATAATCAATACAAACATCCTGAAATAGCCCTAGTTCTGTTAATCTAAGGTGAAATTCACCACCATTCAGAGGACCAGCAAGAGGCTTCTGTACCATTGCATACCAATTAAGTCTATTTTTAAGTTTATGGGTTGAATTTTACCCCTAGTGCAGAGATTCTCAGATTCCGTACGATTTAAAGATCTAGTGTTGGATCATGGAAGCTCGATTTAACTAACAACTTCTAAAACCTTATTCAAGACAAGGCAATTTGTACTTTAGTGTGCTAAAATGGTAGAGTTCAATCCTTGGGGTGGGGTGGGGTAGACGGGACTAAGGTTTAAATTGACCTCTTTAATGTGTGTTGAAGTATATGCTGAAAACATTTATATTGCCATTACCATTAACATGGATAAAATCTATAGGTTAAATCCTCATCTTGTGAAAATAAATTCATTGACTTAAATGGAACTATGCCAATTTACACAAATTGGGTATATGGCCCTCTGGTCAAAACACAACTCCTATGATCTTTGAGAGCTATTTCATGTCGTTAAATCTTGTCCACTTCACTTAAATATTGCCGCTTTAAAGTTCTATGGTCACAATTAGTGAATAAAAACTTGAGCAAGCTTAGAGAATGTAGAATATCAAAATCTTGTCTCTTTAGATAGTAAGCTCTTTGGAGAATGGACCGATTCTTACTATTTGTGTGAATACAATTTTATTTTGAACATAATAAATTAGAAAGGTTTTAACTTCTATTTTTTTTAATAATTGCAGTACTAGCAACATAGCATTTCCTCTGAAGGGTAGAAGTTTTTTGAGCTATGTGGAACACCAACAGCGGTTTTACAGTAGGCCTGGCAATAAGGAGTTTCAATCAGTAACATCTTACATTAGGAAGTAACTTGATTGTAGCATAAAGTTATAGCTCCAACATTCTAGAACAGTTTTTGTGCAACTAAAGGAGAAAATGTTTTAAACGTCCTTGCTTTAGATGTTTCGCTTAGCTGACCTTTTGTTTCTTCCACTGAGTGACTGATTTAACATGTTTATTCATATGGCTGGTTCAAGAAAATACACAGAAAGTGAACTTCCTCACACTACATGTTCATTGTACTTCAACCACGTTCTAAAGGGACCAGTTTTGAAAGGGAAAAGAGAGTGCACTTTTCCATAAGTCCTTGACTACTTTGCTGAGGCTGTCTACAAGGGTGACTTGTTTTGTTGTGATGGCTGCATTGCAGGAGCCCTCAGAGGCTTCTAACCAAGATCTCTGTTGTTAGTACAGCACCACATACACATCAGACACGGTTCCTGTTATAAACTGCCTAAATGTGATTGTTTCCTTTCTAAAGTATCACTTAGAATGAGACCAGTTCCTTATTTCACATAGGTTGCCAAATAACAATTCAGACCAAAGCTTGATACCATCTACCAACCTGACTATAGCAGGGTTCAAAAAAGAGCTAGATAAATTCATGGAGGATAGATCCATCAATTGCTATTAGCCAGGATAGGCAGGGATGGTGTCCCTAGCCTCTGTTTGCCAGATGCTGGGAATGGGCGATGGAATGGATCTTGATGATTACCTGTTCTGTTCATTCTCATTCCCTCTGGGGCACCTGGCATTGGTCACTGTCGGAAGACAGGATACTGGGCTAGATGGACCTTTGGTCTGACCCAGTATGGCTGTTCTTATGTTAACCTACTTTGGGTTTGAACCAGTGTCCTAGAAATAAATAGCTCCATAGGCTATTGTTTAATACTTCATTTAAATCCATTAAAATATGCACATTCCGGACCCTGCATAATTTAAAGTGTATTTTTACCTAAATTTAATCAGTTTACAAATGCTGTGAACTGGGAACAGTTGTTAAGGCCAGTAATACAGGATAATTTATCCTTCACTAAAATGTTCTAGTGCGCGTGCATTCCTTATCTAGGCATTGGAAAAGTTGTGGTATTTTCCATTGTTATAATTTTTTTCCTGACTTTATTTTCTCCAAATGAATTGTTCCTGTAAAGGAATTTAAACGGTGTATAATTATTGTTCTCTGGTCCAAAAGTGAATAAAAACAAAGCTTGACAGCATGCATTTGGAGGCTTTTGGAAAAAGTTGGGTGTGACACACAAAAAAGTAGAAAAACAAACTTTGCTGATGAGACCAGGAAACTCTGATCAGATTTTCCAGTTCTAAATGTACATGCATTAGTCCTCATCGGAAGGGATTGCTGTTAACTTTAACTTTTTTTCCCTCCTGTATTTTTCTTTGTAGTTGTTTTGTTACCCTATGCTCCAGTCTAGTTTGGATGATAATAAAGGTCAAAGATATTTATGTGTAATCTTGAGGGATCTTGTATGTGAGGAGGGGAAACAAATGGCCTTTCTAATCTAGGTCAGGGACACAAATTGCTTTGTACTTTGCAAGTCTTTTGGGCTTCGTGTATGTTGTTAGTAGGCTGGAAAAAAAAAAGGATATCTTGGGGCAGCCATTGGAAAAGACCACTCACAGCCACTACAATTTTATATTTCAGATTAAAACCCTCCACAAAAATCTGGACTTTGTACAGAACAAAAATTCTGGAATTTCAAAGTAACCTTCTTAAAGGAAAGTTTTTGTTTTAAACTATCTAACTCTTTTCAATCTATTGGTGTGTGTGTGTGTGTGTGCGCGCGCGTGCGCACACGTGTGTACATATCATTTATTAATATTCTGGCAGATGTGTGTTCATTATTGTTTTTTTTTAAATGTTACAGACAGTGCAAAGCTCATCTGTAGTAGGGATGAGGAAGAGACTGGGAGTTGAGGTTAGGGAGAAGTTTGTGTCTGGGGGGCCATTATTTTTAGAGAATGGGTAAAGATTGTGGTAGTTCACTAAATTTATACTGGCTCAGGTTTTAATTCTAGTAAAAGCAGCAAGAACAGCTTAGATGAACACATTTATCTTCATCATAGTAAAATAAAATATAAACGTGTGTAAGTATGTATATTTAGGCTAGAAGTACAATTGTGTTTGAAAGGAGATCTTGACTCTTCTAATACGTGTCTTAAAAAAATCCTAAAACATATATCAAAATGTGCTTTTCTGCTATATACGCATAGTAATATGTGTGTGATGGGATATACAAGTTTTATTGATATTTGTCACATATTGATAAGGTGACAAAGTTCCTTTTGGCTTCTCCATTCAAGGGTAATGGAGCCATCCCAAACTTTAGCCATTAGGACACTTATACCACACTATTAGATATAAGGAAGTATACAAATCTATAATATAGAGAAAATGCATTTGTTATATTATTTCAACAGAACATATGATGAATAAAGTAATTGGTCAGTCACTACTGAACAAACTTCAGTTCATTCTCAGTTAGGTAAACAACGATTTGCTGTCAGAATTTAAATGGAAATATTTAAATGAATCTTGGCTATGTGGCTGAATGTTACTTTGCAGTGGGAGTGGAACAAACACCAGCTTCCAGAAATAGTAGAGAGGTTATGGAAATGCTTCTACCCTTGTTGCCTCAAAATAACAAATTATATTTCAACTTGAGCCATTCTTTAAAACCTAAAGGCATTCCATATGATGTGCAGAAGATACCAAGGGAAAATGAAGATGAACAAATTAACCTGTTTACTTTACATGAAGCCTTCCACTGGCTACTCACTTAGCGCACAAGAGTGACCGCATTAAAGATTACCATGAAACCCCAAATAGAAAAATGGCCATCTGTAGTGTCATTGGATGCAACAGGAGGTAACCTGGCATCTCTGAGATAACATGCAGTAACCAACTTTTTTATATGGTGCTTATAGAATGGGCTTAGTGGTGAGGAGAGCGTGCAATGCAAACTAAAGAAAATGGAGAATGCAATTAGGGCACAAATCTTGGAACTTTTCTGTGATTATTCATAGATTCATAGATTCATAGATTATAGGACTGGAAGGGACCTCGAGAGGTCATCGAGTCCAGTCCCCTGCCCGCATGGCAGGACCAAATACTGTCTAGACCATCCCTGATAGACATTTATCTAACCTACTCTTAAATATCTCCAGAGACGGAGATTCCACAACCTCCCTAGGCAATTTGTTCCAGTGTTTAACCACCCTGACAGTTAGGAACTTTTTCCTAATGTCCAACCTAGACCTCCCTTGCTGCAGTTTAAACCCATTGTTCCTGGTTCTATCCTTAGAGGCTAAGGTGAACAAGTTCTCTCCCTCCTCCTCATGACACCCTTTTAGATACCTGAAAACTGCTATCATGTCCCCTCTCAGTCTTCTCTTTTCCAAACTAAACAAACCCAGTTCTTTCAGCCTTCCTTCATAGGTCATGTTCTCAAGACCTTTAATCATTCTTGTTGCTCTTCTTTGGACCCTTTCCAATTTCTCGACATCTTTTTTAAAATGCGGTGCCCAGAACTGGACACAATACTCCAGCTGAGGCCTAACCAGAGCAGAGTAGAGCGGAAGAATGACTTCTCGTGTCTTGCTCACAACACACCTGTTAATGCATCCCAGAATCATGTTTGCTTTTTTTGCAACAGCATCACACTGTTGACTCATATTTAGCTTGTGGTCCACTATAACCCCTAGATCCCTTTCTGCCGTACTCCTTCCTAGACAGTCTTTTCCCATTCTGTATGTGTGAAATTGATTTTTCCTTCCTAAGTGGAGCACTTTGCATTTGTCTTTATTAAACTTCATCCTGTTTAACACAGACCATTTCTCCAATTTGTCCAGATCATTTTGAATTATGACCCTGTCCTCTAAAGTAGTTGCAATCCCTCCCAGTTTGGTATCATCCGCAAACTTAATAAGCGTACTTTCTATGCCAATATCTAAGTCGTTGATGAAGATATTGAACAGAGCCGGTCCCAAAACAGACCCCTGCGGAACCCCACTCGTTACGCCTTTCCAGCAGGATTGGGAACCATTAATAACAACTCTCTGAGTACGGTTATCCAGCCAGTTATGCACCCACCTTATAGTAGCCCCATCTAATTTGTATTTGCCTAGTTTATCGATAAGAATATCATGCGAGACCGTATCAAATGCCTTACTAAAGTCTAGGTATACCACATCCACCGCTTCACCCTTATCCACAAGGCTCGTTATCCTATCAAAGAAAGCTATCAGATTAGTTTGACATGATTTGTTCTTCACAAATCCATGCTGGCTGTTCCCTATCACCTTACCACCTTCCA
This sequence comes from Trachemys scripta elegans, assembly GCF_013100865.1. Classification (NCBI taxonomy): domain Eukaryota; kingdom Metazoa; phylum Chordata; order Testudines; family Emydidae; genus Trachemys; species Trachemys scripta. Next base: position 27,345,056 of record NC_048302.1, on the reverse strand, counting down.
AGTGTTTGCAGATGATTTCCTTAATTACTTGCTCCATTATCTTCCCTGGCACAGAAGTTAAACTAACTGGTCTGTAGTTACCTGGGTTGTTTTTATTTCCCTTTTTATAGATGGGCACTATATTTGCCCTTTTCCAGTCTTCTGGAATCTCTCCCGTCTCCCATGACTTTCCAAAGATAATAGCTAGAGGCTCAGATACCTCCTCTATTAGCTCCTTGAGTATTCTAGGATGCATTTCATCAGGCCCGGGTGACTTGCAGGCATCTAACTTTTCTAAGTGATTTTTAACTTGTTCTTTTTTTATTTTATCCGCTAAACCTACCCCCTTCCCATTAGCATTCACTATGTTAGGCATTCCTTCAGACTTCTCGGTGAAGACCGAAACAAAGAAGTCATTAAGCATCTCTGCCATTTCCAAGTTTCCTGTTACTGTTTCTCCCTCTTCACTAAGCAGTGGACCTACCCTGTCTTTGGTCTTCCTCTTGCTTCTAATGTATTGATAAAAAGTCTTTTTGTTTCCTTTTATTCCCGTAGCTAGTTTGAGCTCATTTTGTGCCTTTGCCTTTCTAATCTTGCCCCTGCATTCCTGTGTTGTTTGCCTATATTCATCCTTTGTAATCTGTCCTAGTTTCCATTTTTTATATGACTCCTTTTTATTTTTTAGATCGTGCAAGATCTCGTGGTTAAGCCAAGGTGGTCTTTTGCCACATTTTCTATCTTTCCTAACCAGCGGAATAGCTTGCTTTTGGGCCCTTAATAGTGTCCCTTTGAAAAACTGCCAACTCTCCTCAGTTGTTTTTCCCCTCAGTCTTGATTCCCATGGGACTTTACCCATCAGCTCTCTGAGCTTCCCAAAATCTGCCTTCCTGAAATCCATTGTCTCTATTTTGCTGTTCTCCCTTCTACCCTTCCTTAGAATTGCAAACTCTATGATTTCATGATCACTTTCACCCAGGCTGCCTTCTACTTTCACATTCTCAACGAGTTCCTCCCTATTTGTTAAAATCAAGTCTAGAACAGCTTCCCCCCTAGTAGCTTTTTCAACCTTCTGAAATAAAAAGTTGTCCCCAATGCAGTCCAAGAATTTGTTGGATAGTCTGTGCCCCGCTGTGTTATTCTCCCAACATATATCCGGATAGTTGAAGTCCCCCATCACCACCAAATCTTGGGCTTTGGATGATTTTGTTAGTTGCTTGAAAAAAGCCTCATCCACTTCTTCCACCTGGTTAGGTGGCCTGTAGTAGACTCCTAGCAGGACATCTCCCTTGTTTTTTGCCCCTTTAAGCCTAACCCAGAGACTCTCAACACTTCCGTCTCCTATGTCCATCTCTACCTCAGTCCAAGTGTGTACATTTTTAATATATAAGGCAACACCTCCTCCCTTTTTCCCCTGTCTATCCTTCCTGAGCAAGCTGTACCCATCCACACCAACATTCCAATCATGTGTATTATCCCACCAAGTTTCAGTGATGCCAACAATGTCATAGTTGTATTTATTTATTAGCACTTCCAGTTCTTCCTGCTTATTCCCCATACTTCTCGCATTTGTATATACGCATCTAAGATACTGGTTTGATCTTTCCTCCCGGTTTTGTCCTGACTCTCCTTTCTCTCTGCCAATATAGCCCACACTCCCTCTCGTTTCCGACCCATCTCCCCGGTCTCCATGTTCCCCACTTACCTGTGGGCTTTGCTCACCTGTCCCCGTCGAACCTAGTTTAAAGCCCTCCTCACTAGGTTAGCCAGTCTGTGTCCGAATAGGGTCTTTCCTCTCCTCGAAAGGTGAACGCCATCTCTGCCTAGCAGTCCTTCCTCGAATAGCATCCCGTGGTCTAGGAAGCCAAAGCCCTCCTGGCGACACCATCTTCGCAGCCAGGCATTCACCTCCATGATGCATCTGTCTCTGCCCGGGCCCCTACCTTTGACAGGAAGAATTGAAGAGAATACCACCTGCGCTCCAAACTCCTTCACCCGTACTCCCAGAGCCCTGTAGTCACTCTTGATCTGCTCAGTGTCACACCGCGCAGTATCATTTGTGCCCACATGGATGAGTAGCATGGGGTAGTAGTCAGAGGGCTGGATAATCCTCGACAATGCCTCCGTAACGTCTCGGATACGGGCCCCCGGCAGGCAGCATACCTCCCGAGATGAGATGTCAGGGCGACAGATGGGCGCCTCCGTCCCCCTCAGCAGAGAGTCTCCGACCACCACTACCCTACGTTTCCTATTTGCAGTGGTGGCAGCAGACCCTCCAGCCTTAGGGGTACGAGGCTTCTCCTCCTTTACTGTAGGGAGTGATTCCTTCTTTCCTGTGTCAAGAAGAGCATAACGGTTACCTATAACCACGGCAGGAGGGTTCGGAGCAAGGGTGGAGCACTGCCTGCTAGAAAAGGGGTTATACTAGAAAAGGGGTTAATAGATGTAGTTATTATTAATCATAATAATAATCTATGAAACTAGCACATATTTTTATCCATAATTTCACATTTGGAGAAGTTACTTTTAAAAATAGTGAATGTAAATGTGGAATTGTTCAGAATGCTGTAGAATCCCTACTTCACATTGGGAATGTTGAGAAGTTTAAGTAAGTAGCAGAGCTACACACGTGCTAATACTGAGTTCTCATTAGCACAATCTGTCCCATATAAGTAACATGACGCCTGTCAGTGCATTTCTATTTTTTAGCTACTTTAATTCTTCTTTGGTCATATATGTTGGAATGACATAACTACTCAACAGATTTTTGGAATGCTTTTTCAAGCTCATTTCTTTAGTCAATTATATCTTATTTCAGTCCTATATGTATCTGGATGGCTTCCTCAGACATGACTGCTAACAAAACTCATCCCAGGCTGCTGCTAACGCAGCTTCATTGTGTGCTCTACGGACAGGTGTCATGGGAAAATGAGCTCTTGTTTGTCTGCTCATTAAATCTGTTTCTTCTTTTGGTTTATCTCTACTGGTGGTACTAAGACATCAGACCCAATTATTAGCATCTCCTTTTCAATCTGAGCAATTTCTTTATACCTTATTCAGGGTTCCTGATGCACACATTACTGCCTCCCCTTCCTACATAAGGGAATGCACCTTGTTCTTAAGATGATGTATCTGCAGAGAGTGGAACTGATTTTAATTGATCCTTAATATGCAAAAATAGGTGGATGAGTGGTCGGCATTTTAAATGCTCAGATGCCCTAAAGAGTATCTTGACCATGGATAGATTTGTGGAATTAATTTTCCTAGACAGTTGTTATCCCTGTAAAATAATTTATTCTCCCTTTAAATCCATTTTACATTGTGAGTATTTGGGCTTTTAAAACTCTTATTTCATATGCATCAGCAATCAACCCATCTTTGCTCAAGTCAAAATTGGTCAAACAGAAGTTATGTATACTGAATATAAAAGTTCCATTTAAGATGTCTGTCTTTGTTCTCTTGCTGTCTGCAAAACTTGCCAAGGTCTTTCATTCAGTTCCTTACAGTGCCTGGACCAAATGAAAACATTGTCTTCTATAATTTCATGTTTCAGTCTCTCAAAATCCTTTTGTGAAATGACTCAAAAATACCTTGGGTGCATAATCAATACCAAATGGCATTAGTTAAATTTTATTGTATCCTACAGTGGCCACACTTATAGATTTCATTCCAAAATGTATAACCAAGTCCCTGTACTTAAAAAGGCAGGAGTGATAGCTCAGTGGTTTGTGCATTGGCCTGCTAAACTCAGGGTTGAGAGTTCAATCCTTGAGGGGGCCATTTAGGGATCTGGGGCAAAATCAGTACTTGGTCCTGCTAGTGAAGGGAGGGGGCTGGACTCGATGATCTTTCAAGGTCCCTTCCAGTTTTAGGAGATAGGATATCTCCATTAATTTAAATTTATTTAATTTATTTTTATTTTACCATTGGAGCCAGTTATAGTTCTAAACTATAAAGAATTTTGTGTACTCACGGAAATAGAATATTAAAAGTAACTAACATAGAATGTGACTAACTCTTCTTGCCAAAATACGCATCCCATCTCAATACTGAGATTAGTTTTACTTCAGTCTTCAGCTGCCACCTGAACAGTTTTGATCAGATTACAAAAAAAACCTTAGTTTTTTTTTTAAACAGGGGATTCATTCATATTCGTACTCTATTTTGCTTTTCAGTTACTATCGTACCAAAAATCTAGTCTGTCTTTTCAATATCTTCGAGCTTTACCTGTTAGGATAAATAGATTTTTCTCTGGTAAATAGGCAAATCACAGATAATACATCTTAAAGTGGCTTTCTCCTTCCAGGCAACCTATGGCTTTAGGAGACCTCAGACTCAGAGGATTTACCTAGAGATGGCAATGGAAGGGAGAGAGTGATGAGGAATGAGAGCAGGAGGGCAGGGGGACGACAGTCTTTTAATATTCTTGGTTATGAATTTTCAGCTGTATAGAATATTGATCCATATCTTACTTTATGGTTGTAACGATGTTGCCTTTTTGCTGCGTCACGGAGTAAATTATCCATATAGACATGGCAGATTTAACCATTTAAAAGTCACTTTAGTTTCATTTTTCTTTGAGTAAATGTACCTATATGTACGCAAGTTAGTGTATGTGTATATTTATCAAACTGTGTCGCATTAAGAATTACCGCACGGGATAATTTTGGACACTGAAATATTGACTGTGATGCCTGCAAGAAACTCTGGAAAATGGTGTTTGTCACATATAACAAATTTCATGTTTTCTTAGCACTATTTATATTTTGAACTGTCCACTTTATGCCAGCTCTGTTTTATAGCAGTGCTATTCCCACAGAGCATGTTTTAGGCAGTTTCTCTGCTGTATGTGAAGTTTTACTGTACTGCCTCTTAGCAACCATTGATGGTAATGACTCATTTTCTGCTTACTGTATGCCATTGTAAACTAGTAGACAAAACAAGTCCACAATTATTATAACTTCGCAATATTCTTACTATGCTCGTATCTCTCTCCTTGGCAATGTTATGATACTCATCCAGGTGAAAAGCTTAAAGATACATAATTCTGGTTTTACTTACCATCTTTATGTTTAATGAGGATATTTTATGTGACTTAAAGGGTTGATTTTTGACTACCTTTCCATGAGTTGGCTTGTAGCCATGATCACCTACTCTCTAAAAGAAGTGTAGATTAACCATTCTGTGTTTTGCATAGAAATTATTATTAGTAGTAGAATGACAGTAATGTCCAAAATATGCTGGGTATTGAACCAACATATAAAATGACATGGGCTGAAATTTTCAGAAGTGATCATAACTTTGGATGCCTCTATTTGGGTGGTCAACCTGAGACATTTTCAGAAGTCTAATTTTCAGCAGTGGCAAGCATCGACCCTCTGAAAATCAGACCCTTGCAAGATGTCTCTATTTGGGCATCCAAAACTGCTACTTGCTTTTGAAAATGTAGGCCTTGGTTCTTGCTTCAAAGAGCTTTCAATCTAGAGGAAAAAACATTGTGTTGTTTGAAAGTGTAAATCTTAAGAATAAATAGAACTTAAAAACAGAGTTTTGGTTGCCATAGCATGGTGTGTGTGTGTGTGTCTGTCTGTCTCTCTCTCTTTCCCCCCCCCCCCCCCCCTTAATCTGGTATGAAAGTACTAACTGGCTTCCTTTTAGGCTTTTTTTGGAGATGTTCTCACCAGTGGTGCATTCAGGAAAGAACTGCGGTAAAACTGAAGTGCTGCTGTTCAGAGTTTGTCTTTAAGAAAATTGTAAAGCAGAGGTGTGATACAGACTTCTTGAGCTGAGCTTAAGTGCTACCTCCTGAGTCAAGAGAAATAAAAGCTTCCTCTCCTGTTGAGAAGAAAAACATCTTTCCTTCTCCACCCTTCTCCTTTGCTTCTATTGGAAAAAAGGGATTCATTTTAGCTATAATATCTTCTATGTATAATGTAAATATCTGAAAAGCAAAACAAACAAATGGAACAACCCTTCCTCCGTAAAGTTCATGGATAAATGGTAATCTGATCATAAATTATGATTCTGAGAGTGACCATGGTGTGTGCGCGTACCTTTTGTGTACATGTGTGTAAGCATAAATTAAGGGCTCAGTCTGGGAAAGGATTTCAGGATTTGTACCTCGCTACAGTTTGGAGAAGATCTCGTGTGTGGATTTGCTCCCCACCTAAAATAATGGTCAGTATCTAATAGCTTTTAAGAATTTGCTATTGAAGTGAAAACCGCTGGCATGGTTATTAAAATCTAAAATTATGAAAACCATTTGATCAGTGTTTCTTTATTTACAGTCACTATTTCTTTACCTACTTTTTATTTGTAACACTTGTTTTACGAATTGATTATTTAATAGATCTTTACCATTAAGCCACAGGAGCATACCGCATGAGTGGGTGAAAGGAAGAATAATTACAGCGGGATTGTGATTAAAAATTTGTGCATCATTCTTTTAAAATGTACGAACCTCTTGGGAACTAGTTACAGAAAACGTAACTGATTATTTGATTTGGCAGTGTTACAACTATACTGTATTCACATTACAGGAGTTACGCAGTAAAAATTAGGAAGAGTGGTCTTGCAATTGAGGTGCTGGGCTTCTCAAGACACTTGTGTTCATTTCCTGGCTTGGAAATGCCAATGGCAGCATGCCTGGCCTTTAGAGTGACCAGGTTTTCAGTAAAATAAATTTTACAGGAGCAGTGAGATAGAGGGCTTGATGTCTTCCTTCGCCATTTGGAATGTCCTCAGGAGAGCTGAGAGCACAGGGCAGGGGACCCTAGGCTATTAAACACAAGACAGTCCCCTGGTGTGTGCCTTTTCAGTTCTCAAGAGGATGTGTTGAGATCTTTATCTCGTTGTCTGTTGTTTATGTGGCATGTATGCCAACCCTTTTATTATTAAGATGTGAAAATTATTTCTTATGCTGGATCTTCTGAATACCCACAAAAGCAGTGACTAAGGCAGAATGCTAAGAACATGTTAGATGATGGTGAGGACTGCAGTATACAGGAAACGAAGTCTTGGACATATTTTATTTAGAAGTAGAAAATTAATATTGTGTGCTTTTGCTGTGCAGTGTTCACTCATATTACTGGGATTTGTGCCACTAAAACCCTGGGCTGAAAATATATCCTGTAGGCTCCATTATACATAATGATATATACTGAGGTCCATTGGTCACACCATTCTGTCCTGAATTCTCAATGTCAGTTTAGACTCACATTGCTATCTTTCCTGCATTGTCTACTGCACCTAATTTATCTACATTAGTTTGCTCCAGGTGTTATCTTTGGACCACTCTTGGGCTGCAGAATGCTGGCTGGTCACATGGTGCTGGTTCTCTTTGTTTCCACTTGGCAAATCTCAAAATTGGCTAGGACGCAGGAAATACTTTGGTGATATTACTTTACCAAGTGCTATAGTTGCCAAAGGGATGATATTTTCTCACCAGTAGGAGGGAAGGTTCCATAAAAAAGTGAAACCACAATTGCAAGTCCCCCATTTAAATACATTTTTATAAGTAATTTTTTCCTCACTGTTTATACCAGACTAGGCTCTTAATTGCTTTTTTTTTTAAACAAAGATAATCTTTTTAAATTTGTGTTTTTCAGTTATTGCTGCAAGTGAAAATGAAATAGCCACACATTTGCAGCCAGGTGCAGGGAAACTAAAATATAGCTTAAACGTTTTCACCTAGAAGAGTTACTTTAATAAGTGATTAAGCTGACATTTATATGGCTCTGTTATATATGCTGTAGTGATTGCTCCTGCCCTCTGTTGGTGATTTCAATAACTACGTGCGTTAACAGAGTTCAATATGAAACTATTTTTTATGCCTGTACGTGTATGCAAATATATGTGTGCATACACACAATATTCAGATTCTGATAATGGAAGGTGCTGTTTGTGCTAAGTGTATTCAGTCACTCATGTTTTCACTAATTAATCATTAATCACCTGCAGCTGGAACAACAGCTTTTCTAATTAGTGTCTGTTTATTAAAAATCTGCTTTCAGAGCACTTACAGTGCTGAGCCACAGAAACTGTGCATTGTGTCTTCTATAAACCAAGGGGTAAAAACATATTTAGGTTTTTTTGTTCTCTGTGTTTATAATGCAAGACTCCTTTGTAAGATTGGGTACCTTGTTGGGTACACCACTATACATAAACATGCCTAATAAATATGCTGTTTAAGCTGGGTTCTCCCCCTAAAGCCATCCCATGATTATTCTATTCCTTGAATATAATGAATAGTTAATAGCTCATAAAACTGGGGTTGAATTGCTTTTAAGTACTGGACAACTAATGTGTATATCTTCACAGGTCTCACAAAGCACATAGCCTCTGGCCTTCTTTACATTTCTACTGTAGTTAAATTTCTGAGGGAAGCTTAACTACAGTAGAAATGTAAAGAAGAATATGCTTTACTTTTTAAAATGATCTAACCCTTCTTGTGACACTAGATATAAACCAGTTACTAGGATTAGAAATAGATCTGGAGGAAAATTCAGGGGTTGGGGAAATCTCTGAAAATTTTAATGAAAAATGTTTTTCAATTGGCTACTATTCCTAGTGGAAAAGAGGAACTACCTGGGCTCCACTTCTGTAGGAGGATTCTGGAGGTGCAGTGGGAGGGGGAATGCAGGGACCAAATGACTTCTCTCAATATGAAAGGGATGAACTTTTAAGTGTGTATTCTTTTTGGCATGTATTCCAAATCATCATCTCTTTAATGCTCTCCAGAATACTTAAAATAATCCTGTGCACACTGTTGTGATGGTGATGGATGAGCATTGGTTATGACTTTGTGGGTTAAGGCATCAAAAATTTTGTTTTCCAGGCCTGCTCCAAAATGCAAGCCAGCTTGCATTATAGGAATACTCCTGGTTTGGAGAGTTAAATTTTAAATCGGGAGCCTCATTTAAGAAATTTAGAAAAATAAAATTTGGTCAAAAATGCTGAATTGAATGTTGGGTAGAATTTAGCAGCAACCATAGCCCTTTGCTAATTCTTAAAACTAAATTGTATTATTTCATTTTCATGGTGTCATATTGATATTAAAGGACAGAAATGTAAATTTTACTTTTGTTTGCTTATTTGGGTCATTGACCTCTTTAATTTTTTTTTTTTTATTATGACCTTTGCCCAGCTGAGAAGAGTATGATACCACAGCTTCTATTTTCTTAGTGAAGACTAGAGGAGCAAGGGAAGAAAATGGTTTATGGATGTGGTGCATATGTAATATGTGTGCACAGCTTTCTTGTTTCCTATTGTCTGAGGAATGATGGGTAAAGGGCATACAAAACTTATGCAGACGGGCGGTGTATTCCAAATTATTCAATTTTACAGCCAATGGCTCTTCGAATGGCAACAGAAGCTGATAAATTGAATTTGTCATATGAACACACTTATTGTACTCAGTTGTGGTATCATCATAATTTCTCCTCCTTGTTTTGTCATCCTTGAAAGTAAAGTTGAAAGTTAACTTAAACTAAACCATATTTAATAAAAACTCATCTAAATGTTAATAGTGACATTAGATGGATTTGTAGGTTCAGCTCCAAATAGTGACTTGTATGTGTGAATTTAGCACTAAAAGCATTGGCAACCTGCAATTCCCTTGCTGTTATTCCTAAACTTATTCTGAGGAGAGAGAAATAATCATGATAGATTGCAGGTGGTTTTGGAGACAAATGTCGATTGGTGATCTCCTACTAGTATCACCCTAATTCCTTTTCTCAGGATTTGAACTTGAGGCTTAAGCAGTAATGTTCTGTACCATAAAGCCCTCTGATCCTCCAGGCAGTCCCAAAATTTCACTTTAAAGGACATTGGCAAGTAACTTGATCCCAAAATATTACCTATTTGTACCCTCTTTTTTATATGTAATATTTTAAAACCTTATATGGGAAGTGTTGCTGGATTCCACCCACCTCCCATTAATATGATGACTAGAATCCCTCTGTTAAAACATTACAAAATGAAAGGGGAAAAATAATAGCTCATATTTTATGTGTTTGTACTACTGAGCCAAGAACAATTGTGTGTTCCCTCTTATGGCATTGCAGCAGCAGTTAATTAACAACCATATTCCCAGAGCTGTGCTAAGGACATTAGGGATGCTAGTAGTCAAACAGAGAACTAAACAAATTATTAACTTGTTTTCCAGTCTGTGCTGCCACAGTGGAATGTGGGGGTGGTACTTTGAAATGCCTTGTATATGTCTGACGAAGTGGGCATTCACTTACGAAAGCTTATGCTCCAATACATCTGTTAGTCTTAAAGGTGCCACAGGACCCTCTGTTGCTTTGTATAGATAATGTACCCGGTATGAGGGGCAGCACAGGAGATGAGAGTAGTGAAGCAGTTGATTTTAAACTTCTTTAGAAATGCAAGTAAATACATATATGCACACAGACCTGGTCACAATTGGTAGGGACACTTTTTTTCAGACATTTAAAGACACAGTAATTTAGGACCAAAATTTATTTTGGTTTTGCTTTCAAAAATATATATATTGTAAATAGGGTTGGACATTTGAATGGTACAAAAATGATGGGTCAAATATTGTCAAGATAATGTCAAAAGTGGTCAAATATTTCAAAAGCACACTACTTTATTGGAACAGTAACAAAAAAGACTAAGACTTTATGGTCGCCAGTAGTCTTCGCCATAAATACTTGCATCTAATTACAAAAACCAGGTCACTTAACTGAGTTATTTTAATTCAGAAAAATACAAAACACGATGAAATTCTTTAAAATGAAAGAATATTTTAGCAATGTTACCATTTAAATGTGACTGTTATTCAAGACTGAAAAGAAAAGAAAAGAAGAAAAGAAAAGGAAAAGAAAAGAAAAGAAAAAGGAAATAGAATAGAAATAAAACAAACACCTAGGAATTATGAAAGATTAAAGTCTGTATTTAAAGTCCACCAATGCTAGGTAGGCAACAAGCCAACTCTTCAAGCAGTGCAATGGCTGTGCATCCAGAGGTGCTGGAACTAGGGGAGCTGGGGATGCTGCAGCATCCCTCAGTTTGAACTGGTTTCCATTATATCCAGGGTTTACAGTTTGGTTCAATGACTCTCAGCACCCTCACTATACGCATTGTTCCAGCGCCCTTGCATGCATCTCTTCTCTTGTGGGAAGAATGTTGAATGACTGGGAGCCTTCCTCTCCATCCCTCATGGCCTTCAGAATTAATTTCTCTGTGTAGACAGTTTAGATTGTAAGGTCTCAGGGGAAGGAGGGCATCATTTAACTTATTTAATGTGCTTTGTAAACTTCCATGTATATTGATACTCTGGTATACAAATGAAGTTATACATACCTACATCCGTTGTTTGTTCAAATATTCCAGTCAATCAAGATGCTCAACCTTCAGTTAATTCACCTTTTTCCCAACCCTTGGCATTAGTATGTAGCAAAGTGAGTGATTAAGACATTTATGTGGCTTGGTAACAGATGGCACCATGGTGCAATCAAAAAGGTAGGCCACGGCCTACAGCAGGGCATTCTTGCTGGAATATTTGACTGTGGTCAAATAATTGGCGTTACTTGACTGGTCAATTGACTGGCTTTCCAAGCCTAATTTTAAAAGCAAAACTTAAATTTTGGCACTAGACTATTTGTCTCTTTAAAGTCTGAAGACAGTGTCTCTACTGATTTTGTGCTTGTTTAATGGGGAATGGATCTCTTGATTGCCTGTTCTATTCATTCTCTCTGGTGCACCTGGCATTGACCACTGTCGGAAGATAGGATACTGGGCTAGATGGACCTTTGGTCAGACACAGAATGACTGTTTTTATGTTCTTATATTCTCCCAATATTAATAGAATTATTTGAATGAAAAGAGATTTTTGTCTAGATTTAAAAATTTCCTGCGGTGTTTGCAACCCAGAAATTTCAGCTTTATGCTAATGCATGATATGAACCAGAAAGTAAAACTTGGTGTAAACAAGTAAAATGGACTGGGCTATTTTTTTTTTTAATGTCCAGGCTGGATTTGGTGCAGTAACTAAGTGGAATAAAAGGTGGAAAGGAATTAAAATTATAAAATGAATTCAGTTTTCATCACCTAGTAACATGAGTTAGGAATTCTCAGTGTTCTGTTTTGTTTTTTGTTGTAAATGAAGTGTGTGACTTTTAATGTATCAAACCTTTTAACCTACAAAGTAGATGTCTTTTTAAAAGTACATTGATTGATAAATTTAAGAAATCTTAAAGTATGGAAGACTTGCTTTAATGTTTCCAGATAACCATCATACTGGGGTTCACTGGTGTATCAGGGAGGCAATGTCTCAATAATACAGTATTGTAGATGTAGCTGTCCTGAATCATTCCTACAGCTTCCATACATGTTCACGCTGAGCATCCATACAATCTGACCCACCCTGGGCAGTAGCCGGAATCAATATAATTACCCTGCAGCTGGTGAGGCAGGAAGCCTCTAATACCACTCCAATTTAGCTGCTAGGAAAAGGGGGCTAAGCGGGGATAATACTGCAACCTAATCCTGGAAGTTGAGAGCGTCACCTGAGCTTCCAACTACTGCTGCCTTAAGGAGAGTGAGAGCAAGAGCACTTGAAGTTTGCTTGAAACCTGGAACTTCAAATAATGACAATACACAGATTGCAACCCATTAGACCATTGCTGGGACAACCCATTTTGTTTTATACTGAAATAGCCTCCACTTTTCCACATGCCAAGAGAACAGTCTTAGAGCTCTTTCACTAATGTTTGACTGAGACAGACCATGCTTGTGGGATATTGTATGTAAATAATGATTTCTAATAGAGCAAAGCTATTAATACAAAAAAGGAAGAGATTTTTGAAAGGCATGCTGCCAGTAATTAAAGAGAAGGGTCTGTCTGCAAAGTATTGTGGTTTAATCTAGATAGATCTATGTCTGTAGACACATGGGCAGTAAATACCTGAGATGTAGTGTAATGTATATTAAGATCTTTCCTCGGAAAGGAGCATTATGCCATGGTTCTGCAATACTACTAAAGCAATATTTAGTTCCATTCCCTTCTCCCACAATAACCCCTGTTTTTAACATTTTCTGTAAGCAGTGACTCACTTTTAATCATGTGTAAGGGATATAAAAACTAGGTCCAAGATTTTTTTAAAAAAATGTTTGAATAATAGATTTTGGGCACATGTGCATGTTGAACAGCTGATGTTAATTTGCTGTCTATGGTATAGCCACAAGCTATAAAGAAAGAATAGAAGATTGCTATTACTTAACACGTATATGCTCAAAAATGTTTTCAGACAGACCTGATGGTCAGCAGAGCTTTGAAAGATTATCTTTTTTTGCAACTAGTGGCTTTTCCCAGTAAAGTGACCAGATATTTTTTGTTTGTGATTTCCAGCTGTCCCATTTCCTCCAAGCCACCGGCTTACAGCTAAGGAAGTGTTTGATAATGATGGAAAACCCCGTGTGGATATCTTAAAGGCACATCTTATGAAGGAGGGGAGGCTGGAAGAGTCTGTTGCTTTGAGAATAGTAACAGAGGGTGCTTCAATTCTCCGTCAGGAAAAAAACTTGCTGGACATAGATGCCCCAGTCACAGGTAAGTGCCAATTTTAAATTGGAACATGCAAACACATGCAATCAGGTATATACTACTCCCCTGAGAGGTCGGTGAAAGTTTCCTACTCCACTGACTGCTCTCAGTACTTAACTCTGCATCTCTGAATCCACTGCTACAATGGCCTGATCCTAAGAGTTGCTGAGATCCTTAACTTCCACTGATATTAGAGGAAAGGACCTTATGGATTGAAAACTTTTGTTTCTAAAATATGGAGAGTTCTCTAGACTAAAATATAAGATTAAAAGTGTGTTCTAAACCTCATAAAAGATTATAACTGCCTGTTTTACCAGATGTTAATTCCATACATTTTACAGATGGCCTTCACTACAGTAGCACCATTCAAACTTAGTCAGTCTTGCTCTGAAGGAACAATGATGCTGTAGTGAAAGGAAACTTCATTATAAGTGTTCAGAGCAATAACAAATGGGCAAAAAGAAAAAACTAGAAGAACTTCAGCATATTATTCGTCTGGGGAATTAATGAATTGTTCTGATTAAAGAACCCATTTTGCCCTTGGCTATCAAACATTTCCACTCACTCATTAATTCTCAGGAAATGCCTTTTGCCTTGATCTTCCTTCTCTAATTGTCTCCCACTTCCGACTGCATTCTGTGAATAGGAATGCATTTGCTTGTTTTAATACTCTTTTTGTATTTTTATTATTTTTTTTAATTAATTTTTTTTTGTTGCTGTTATAAACATACAGTTGCTGTTGCGAGAAGTTGATGAGTCTTTGGCAGGAAAACTGATCCATGGCTTAGAGAGTTAGTTGCAGGGCTAAACATTACTTTCTCCTATTATGAATCCTAGACATAAAGGGTTTTTTTAAGGAGACGGGAGGATTTGTATGTTCTCTTGGTTGCTTTTCTGTTTCTGGTAAAGCTGAGCCAGAGTGGATAGAAGAGTTACTTTAGTCAAGGAAGAAAGAAGAGCACCAAGACCCATAATTAGCATTGGTGTTGTCCACCAGATACTATGTGAACTCAGCAAGTCCTTAATAGTTTCGTCATTTTCAGAAGAACTACTTCTGAAACCAATAACATGAAGCGGGACATTTAAGCATCAAATGTAGCATAATTTATTAAATTCCGTTTTCTGAAATATCATCAAAACATGGAACCCTAGGTAAGTCTCCATATTTGTTACTTGAGACAATGAGTCAATCATATGTTCTCTTACTTGCTTGGGAGGAAATATGCCTCATGTAGCTCCATAGATGAACCCTTTGCCTGATTGAGGGGAGTCTTAGAGTCTGTAGGCTTTGCCTGCAAAAGAGAACCAGGGTTGTGCAGTAGATTAAATGGAGGAAAACAAGTTCTACAGGGATGCAGCGCTCTCTCCTGAATTAGGGGGTCGGGAATTAGGGGATGCCACCTCTTCCTTCACCACGATTGGGTCTTTCAGAGAGGTTGTAATGTGTGTCGACAAGTGATTCTATGTGATTCATGCGATCATCTCCTTTTCCATTCACCACTAACTCTGAGACAGACATTCTTAGATTTTTTTTTTTGTTAATTATTCTGAGTACCAGTAATTTAGCAATGTTTTCTCCCTCATCCCAGATTAATCCCTGGAGGCCTCCGCCCATTTTAGTCTTGTTCTCTCTTATCTGAGTTTACATCTCTTTTGACCATCATTCAAATTTATTCTCTTCTGGCAATGGGTTGAAGTACTACTGTATTTCCTCGGTTTGGCTAATGGCCGTTTACCTGAAAGCTGACATGGTGAAGCTTGTATCCTGATGCCTGCTACTGAGGTAATTCGATAGTTCATATGCTCTGTGAACAAACCCACGCTGTAAACTGAGAGCTGGAATAGCAAAAATCACTAACAGAAAGACAAACATCTAGAAAAGAGAAAAAGAAAACCCTTGTGTGATACACTTTCTATTCAGTAAAAACAAAGTGCACAGCACTTTTCAAAAACAGCAGAAGAGCAACAGATTGCGTAGAAGTATATGGAATACCAGAAACAACCCAAAAACCCCTCTTCTAGGACAGAAGAGGTTTCCAGAGACTAATTTGGGGGGAAGGGGAATAACAAGAAAAACATAAACCAGTAACCTAAATTAGAGGAGAGGAGGAAAGAACATTTTAACATGAAATAAAAAGCTCAGTGCAAACTGTCGCATTCAAGATTCACAACTGGAAATCGTTGGACAAATTCCTCTGACAGGTGATCACTTCTTGAAGACATATTCACTTTTTAGGGAAACAACTTTATATCTGGTTCTAGATATGACAATTGGTGAAAAGTGAAACAGATTACATCTATGATATTGAGATTAAGAAAATCATGGATTAATACAAAAACACTTGCACAGTCATATGCTTAACAAATGTAAGAAAAAATCAAAACATCAAGGAAAATATTTCAGACTTAATTTTTGGGGGGCAAAATATGTACCCTCAGGAAAGGATTATACTGGGTACATTTGTATATAAAACCGAATGTGAGATGGTTGGTAGTCTGGGCTTTGGTTTAAAAAACCCCCATATTTACTTGCATAACAAAACATTTAATATGCAATGAAAGAACATTATTTTGTGTTATTAATTGATTCTTGTTTGGTTTGGCTGGAAGCAGTAATGTGATGTCATTTTGCATTTCATTTTTTAATGATGCATATGGTATCAGTCTTTTTTAGTATAAAAATTAGATTTTGAGTGGGTGCAAAAATATTTCACAATTAATAGTTACTGGTCCAAACAGTTAAGTAATTTCACTTTGTTATTGAAGTATTACGATCAAGCCTGTTAGCGAAATACAATTTTAACTACTCTAGGCTCGCAAATTATAAGGACAAACTTCCCCTTGAGGACAGAGCCCAATTTCAGTCTTTCATTAAAAAAGTCAGATTAGTGGAAAAACATCCCTACAAGCTGCAGTGGATGCAGTGGACACGGCATTTAGAGGACTTGCCACGGATATACTTACGAGGTATAAGTCTTGACTTTGTTCTTCGGGGTTCCCCTGAGAGGTGCAGAATACCATAAATTACTTAGCATTCAGTGGATCAAACTTGTTCAGTGAAAGAACTGATAAGTCTTTACACTCGTTGAAAGATTCTCGATTGACCCTTTGCTCCCTGGGAATTTACACCCCGGCCTCAAAGAGAAAACACCACAGGCAAGTGTATAGGCCAGGACCCTCCCTCACACACATTCTTCCAGTTGAGCCTCTGCACAGGCAACAAGAGTTCAGAGACCTACTACCATAACCTCTACCTATTCCCTTCTTCCCACCCACTAAGGGCTACTTTTGATGCTTTCTGTCAAGAATCACCTACCTTATATTAATGCCAACCACTTCGGTCTCCTCCCCACCGCCCTGCTCTGGGGACTGTCTCTCACTTTGTGCCCACCATAGGGACACTATCATGACAGACAGGTGGATTCTAGAAATCATCCACCATGGTTACTCCATTGAATTTCTCTCTCTTCTCCCCCACAATCTCCTTTACTGGTTCCTCTTCAGGAACCACTCTCATGAGGAGATTATTTACCAGGAGGCAGATTCTCTTCTCCAGTGAGGGGCAGTAGAATGAGTGCTCAGGGAGGAGAGGGTTCTATTCCCCTTGCTTCTTAGTCCGAAAAAAAGACAGAGGGTGGAGCCCCATTCTGGACCTTTCACAACTAAATATCTTTATTCAAAAGTCAAAATTAAGGATGGTTATGCTAGCATCAATAATCCCCTTCCCACAAGAGGGAATGTGGTTCATGGCTCTTGAAGGATGCCTATTTTCACGTAGATATTCATCCATCCCACAGAAAGTTTCTTTGGTTCCTGGTAGGTCAGAATCACTACCAGTTCAGCGTCCTTCCCTTTGGATGAGCAACAGCACACAGGGTATTCACAAAGGTTTTCTCTGTGGTGGCAGCCCAAATGAGATGTGACAGCTACACAGTCTTCCCAGACTTGGACGACTGGCTCCTCACAGGTTGGTCCAACCAAGAGGTCAGGTTGACGACTTTGTCCCTGCTTCCTCTTCTAGCAGTGCTGGGTGTCTGTGTGAACAAAAAAAAAAAAAGTCCATTTTGACCACCACTTAGCGGATAAACTTTAATGGAGTGACACTGGACTCAACTTCAGCAAGATTGTCACAGAAGGATTGCAGTCAATGAGGTATTTGATAACACAGGTTACTCACAGACCAAAGACTATAATCAAAGTATGCCTTTCTCTGCTAGGCCACATGATCTTGTGTACTTATGTGGCACTATTTGCCATATTTAATTTACACTGCCTTATAGGCTGGCTCTGGTCCGTCTACTCACCAGACAATGACCATCTGAACATTACTGTGATTGTTCCTGCCAGGCTTATTGCCTCTCTCTTCACCTGGTAGTCGAACCCGGAATGAGTTTGAGTGGGAGTCCCATTCAACACTCCCGCCGCCAGTGCCATCATAGTACAGATGCGTCTCTTCTGGGATGGGGCGCTCACCTGTATGGCCACAATGCTCAGGGCAGTTGGATCTCACAGGAGGCCAGACTATACATCAACCTGCTGGAACTGAGAGCCTTCTGGCATGAAGGGCCTTTTCCCCACTCATACATTGACTCCAGAGCCAAATAATGTGGGACATCATCACCACGGTCTTTTATATAAACAAGCAAGATGGAGCAAGATCCCTTCCCTTCTGCCTGGAAGCAGCCAGGCTTTGGAATTGGGCCATCAGAAACCATACAGTTGTCCAAGCCACTTACTTACCAGGTATTCAGAATTCGCTAGTGAACAACCTAAGCAGGCACTTCTCTGCATGAGTGGGAAAATACACAGCTGTGTCCTGAGTGAAATAGTCACTCGGTGGGGAACACCCCAATGGGCTCATGCCATGTCCCAAACAAACAGGAAACTACCCCAGTACTGCTCCCGAGCAGCTATGGCCCATGACTCCCAGGGTGATGCTCTCCTGTTATCATGGACAGACCAACACAGATATGCCTTTCTGCCCATCCCCCTGCTACCACAGGTCTTGAGAAAGATCTGTTACGACAGGGCCAGAATCCTTTTCATGGCACCCAACTGGCGCAGACATTTTGTTTCCTGGAACTTGTGAGAATATCAACCTGTCCTTTTATCGGGATCTGCCCCTTCCTGGATCTTGTAAGTCAGAAAGATGGCAAAATCAGACACCCTAATCCAGACCCACTTTACCTCTCAGCCTGGTGTTTGGATGTGTGTCAGATTTATGGTTATGTTTGGAAGCCATTTTTACTCAGAGTAGAAAAGTTTCAACTAGGAACTGTTACCTAGCTAAATGGAGACTTTTCTCTACATGGGCACAGCACAATCACTTTTTCTCAGACTCTGCAGATATCCCAGTCATTTTAGATTATTTCCTATCATTGAAGAAGTTGGATCTCTCAATTAGCTCATTGTGGGCCCATCTCACAGCAGTCAGTGCCTTCCTTCCTCCAGTACATGGGGCTTCTGTTTTTATTTGCCCAACACAAGTTAGATTTCTTCAGGGCCTAGTCATGGCCTTTCTGCCTGTGGTCAAGCCCACATCTCAATAGGACTTCAGTTTTGTGCTGTCATTATTTACCATATTACCATTGAATCTTATCCCACATTTTTAGTTGCTGTTACTTTGGCCAGAATGGTGAGCAAGATGGGAGCACTCATTGAACCATTTTTCACAAGGAGATCTCCTTTTGCCTTTATCCTAAGTTCCTCCCTGTGACAAGGGACACTTAGCTCTTGAGTGCCTCCTATTGGCTGGGTGTGGTGCTGCAATCTTTTCCCCCCTGCTCCTGGTGCCCTCTGTGGGTTGCCAACCTCGTTAGGTAGGTCTTCAGTGGCTCGGGTGTCCAGCTAAGTCGTACAATCAAAACTGAATGAACACCTTCCAGGGGGTAGCAAAGAGATTAACCAAACTCACTAGGGTCTTCAGCTCTGTCTCTGGGCCCTGTGAGTCTAGCCCCATTCTCAGGCTTTTAGTAGAAGTCCAGACAGAATTGTTGGACTACCCTCACCAGAGTCTTTAGACCTTCTCTGGGTATTTTAAATCTAGCCTCTTTTCTTAGGCTTTTTAAACTTTCCAGGGTTTAGGCCTCTCCGGTATTGGCTGGTGGGGGAACCTAGCCCGCCCACTAATCCAGATCCCAATCCAGGGACGCTATACACAGCTGCCCTGTACTGCTGTCTCCAATTCACTGCTTCTATCCCTGGGCCTTTTCCCACATAGTCCCTTTCCTTTCACCTGTTACCTTAGGGTTACATTTGTCAGGTCCTCTCATTCCCAGGACCAGTATAACTTTCCCAAAATAATTCCTAGAGCATATCCTTTTAAAAAAAAAAATCCAATCTTGACTTTAAAATTGCCAGTGAAGAAGAATCTTTCACAATGCTTGGTAAATTGTTCCAAGATGTCTCCCTAGTCCTTACACCAGAGGGATCTTAAGAGTGGAGCAGGTTTAGGGAACTGGGAGCTGATAAAATGATTATATTTGCCCTATCTAAATCTCTTCAGTCCTAGTGGAGATAGCTTTAACTGAGGCTCTATCCAGCACTCAAAGCTTTCTGGAATACCAGGCTCCAGCAGCTTCATTTGAAGATATCTGAGCATTAGATGGAGGAAACTTATTGCAAAGTTTTAAATGAAAGAGGAATGACTGTTTGATCAGCTGTGTAATGCCATTCTCTGGCCAGTCCTTCATGCTAGTCTCCTTTACAAGACTCCAGCCCTGATTCTGCAGCTCCCATATTTACTGTATTTTCTGGCGTATAAGACTACTTTTTAACCCAGGAAAATCTTCTCAAAAGTCGGGGGTCGTCTTATACGCCGAGTGTCGTCTTATAGGGCGGGTGCTGAAACTTCCGAGCCGGACTGGAGAATCTGCGGTCGCCGCAAATGGTGGGGGGAGCTCAAAAACGGCCGTGGCCGCATCCCCGCCCGATGACGAGGTGAGGGGGCGCCTCACCGGGAAGGTGTAAGTGAAGGGCGGAGCAAGCTGCAGGCGTCCGGGACACCCGGGGTATGGAAAAAAGAGATAGAGCGGCGCTGTGCCCAGAAAAACACGCCTCTTTCACCCGTCTGGCCCGCCCTTGTATCCTATTACCGTACCTCCTTCTCTGCCTCTCAGATCTCGCTCCTGAGGACTGCAGTGAAGCGGCGCAGGCGCGCATGTGCGAGATCTGAGAGGCAGAGAAGGAGGTAATAGGATACAAGGGCGGGCCAGATGGGTGAAAGAGGCGTGTTTGCGCTACCGCTCTGATAGTCTTGGAGACAGGGAGGGCTGGGCAGGCAGGGAGAGCTGACCAATCCAAGCAGGCTTTGTATACAACAACCAGCCAATCGCCGGTAAGGTACATCGCTTGCCGTGATTGGCTGGTTGTTGTATACTGGGTACCACATACAGTACAGCACCAGTATCTGTACCTGTTCATACAGTATAGCACCAGTACATACAGTACAGTATACAAATGTCCAACAGTCAAAACCCCATCATGGCTCCACCAGCAAGAAGAAAGAAATATGAAGCCAGTTTCAAACTTAAAGTTGTAAACTTTGCCATGGAACATAATAACTGCGCTGCTGCAAGACAATATGGAGTAACAGAAAAGATGGTTCGGGACTGGAAAGCAAATGAAAAAGCATTAAAGAGTATGCCAAGGGGGAAGTGTGCATTAAGAAGAGGCACTCCACATTGGCCAGAACTCGAAAAACATGTAGCAGACATGGTGAATGAGCATCGCCAAAACGGTTATGTAGTGACACGAAATAAAATACATTTGTTTGCACTTCAGTGGGCCAAATCTAACCCAGATCACAGCAACAGATTTAAGGCCACTGTATCCTGGTGTACTAGATTCATGGGAAGGCATAATATGGTACTGAGGCAAAAGATGAAAATTGCCCCAAAATTACCTGCAGATCTTGATAGCAAAGTAAATAGTTTCCATCGATACGTAATACAACAGCGCACTAAACATGACTATGCGTTAAGTAGTATTGGAAATATGGATGAAACTCCAATGAATTTTGATATGGTTGGAAATAAAACTGTCCATCAAAAAGGTGAAAAAACAATTTTAATTAAAACAACAGGACATGAGAAGTCCAGTTTTACAGTGGTACTAGGATGCACAGCTGATGGCGCCAAACTGAGACCAATGATTATTTTTAAAAGAAAAACAATGCCGAAATTCAAGTTCCCTGTTGGTTGTTTTGTACATGTGAATGAAAAAGGCTGGATGGATGAAGAAGGGGTAAAGCTATGGCTTGATAATGTATGGAGCAGGCGACCAGGTGGACTTATTCAAAAATGTAGTCTACTGGTGTGGGATATGTTCAGGGCTCATTTAACTCTCAGCACCAAGCAAATGCTTGCAAGACTAAACACAGATGCGGCAGTTATTCCTGCAGGATTGACATCGTTGGTACAGCCACTGGATGTGTGCCTAAACAAGCCATTTAAAGATCGCATTCAAGAACAGTGGAATGAATGGATGGTTAGCGGCGAAAAGTCATTCACAAAGGAGGAAACATGCGTGCTCCACAGTTGGATGTTTTGTGCAAGTTTGTCATAAAAGCCTGGAATGATATTGATGCAGAAACAGTAATCAAGTCTTTCAAGAAGTGTGGCATATCAAATTCATTAGATGGTATGGAGGACGACTACTTGTGGCAAGATGAAGAGGAAGCCGAAGCTGAGACCACACCATCTGATACGGAATTCGATCCATACGATGACTGCCTTACAAATGTATCACAAGATGTCATTGATGTACTTATGATATCAGATGACGAACAGGAGGATTTTGAAGGCTTTTAAAGGGAAACTGTCACGCCAGCAAAACCTGTAAAAATACCGTAGCTTGCAGTTATGATGGGCGTTGCTAACTCGCCAGGGACTTGCCCGGCACTTGCTCTCTCTCTCTTGTTTGTTATCTTCCTCCTATCATCATCAGTTCCAGTTTGGTTGACAGCTTAGAAAACAAACAGTATGGCAGCTCCCATGGGTTTATTGTCTTATCCTTCCTTTCAGCTTTAGAGTGAATTAGGAAAAGTTTAATCCACTTGCACTGTTTTATGTTTACATGTTTGATGACAAACAGCCTTATGTTTATAAGTGACAGTTTTCCTGCTAAGTACCTGCATGTCATAAGCATTTGAATTAAAATTACCATATTGAAATCAAATCTGATGTTTTTTTAATTTTTTTTTGGTGTGCGTTGGAAGAGGGGTAGTCTTATACGGCGAGTATATCCCAAACTCTATATTTTAACTGGAAAAGTTGGGGGTCGTCTTATACGCCCAGTCGTCTTATACGCCGGAAAATACGGTACATACATTTAAAAAAACCCACTTAGATTAAGGTGACTTAAGCATATATCCTTTACAGCAATATGAATACTTAAAGCAAGGAAATTCTAAGTTAAAGCAAAATTCACACCCACTAAAAGACCATGTACTGTCATCTTGATACTCAACCACCCCAACATACTATTATCCTTCTCAAACAAACCTGCTTTCGGTTCAGAACACAGTAGAGCCCTGTTCCTTCTCTGGGGAATCTGGGTGCTACTGCAGTACAAAAAAATAAATACTGTCCTTGTCAGTGGGCATATCAAAGACAGTGTAACTTACACCACAGCTATCTTAACTCTGATGTGGTCATTTACTTATCCGTGGATCGTATTATGAATAAGCATGTGAAACGGTGTCTGTGATGCGAATACAGAGATGTGGATCTGATTTGCCTTTCACTTAGTAACTCCTTTACTTCAGTGGAATTAAATCTGACTTAAACTGGTGGAAGTGAGAGGAGAATCTTACCCTGTAAGCTTAAAATAATTGTCTTTAAGGAATGTAGGACTGAAAGACGTGGTGAGATTGTGCACTGGCATGTGATTATAAGTTCTTTGATGTATGTATGGAGGGTGATAATGTATTCTAATTGAGGCTACATTTGTGCCATGAGGTAGGGGTGTGATGCCTCTGCTTGCTTACACGTACACATGCCAGCTTCACTGAGCTAGCGTGAGCATAAATAATAGTGTAGCTAGGATAGTGGCAGCAGAGGCACGGGTTTCTTGTGCCAAATACATACTCATGGGGTTCAAGCAGGTTTGTACTCAGCATGGCTAAGCCAAGCCACCTCTGCCACCACTGCAGCTATCCTACTCTTGATGAGAGCTAGCGCGAGTATATGTATGTGAGCACGGAGAAGCACACTCCTCGCTCAAGGACCAGACATAGCCTGAGTGTGGTAGAGATAATATTAGTGCCTTGGTTGGATTGAGTACCATGATGATGTGGAAATGTTGCCTTTTAACTCATGATTTCCTTGTTCTTTAGTGTTTGTACTGCTGCAAGAAAATACACTTGAGCTATCTAAACTAATTTGTGTGTGTATAAAACTCGAAACCCAAAGTGGCATTCAAAAATCTCTTCTGCTTATAGAATCACACAAACTGGAGATGGAAAAGCCCTCTCCTGTTGCCAGCAAAGGATTATTCTTCGCTATTTTAGGCATTCTAGTCTCAAATGGCTTTTGCTGAGGCTTCTAGCAGTTCCTTTGGGAGATTATTCCATGGGCTAATAGATCCTACTGTCTAATTGTTTCCTGATGTTCCACCTGTTTTCCCCCCAATTGCTCAATTTAATTTCATTGCTAGCATAAAAATAACTGATATCAACAGGCTACCAGAGCCACATGAGGTTAGAACGTTGACAGAATCAAGAATTGCTAAATTGATCAACGCTAAGGCAAGTTGTTAAAAGCATTCATGCAAACATCACGGTAAAAGCCAATGAAATTACAAATTACATTGAAAGGTAGCACACACTGAAATGTTCTGTTCCCGCTGGGAACCAAGCAAAGCAAGCTCTTTCTCTGCCTTTTTGAACGTGAAACAGGTATTGACTAATCGAGAGCTATAATGTGGAAATTAAACAGCATTGCTTACTAGGAAGCGCCAAGCAATGCATAATTTATTCCTATTAGTGAGGCGTCAGTAGTGACTCCATAGTTTAAATTTGAATTAACTTTTTATTTAAAGCAGGATTAAAGCTTCTCTATTTCACACTTCAACAATTGAATTTATACTCCTGCTGTACTACAGTTATTGTTGAGGAGACCGGTAAATGTCCAGAACACTCTGGTGGATAGAATACTTACTAACATCCAGGAAAAAAGATCCAATTCCAAACTTCAGTCGTGAATATGTGGTGTGTTTGGAGTCTTTTTTTTCCTCACAATAGTTACGTAACCACAGTCGTAACAAATTCCAGCCACTTCAGCATTAGCATCAAATCTCAGACACTATTCCACTTTTGAAACCTAAAAATTAACCCGAAGAAAAATTATTCCCCTTATTTTCCATAGCATAGCTTATCATCATCAGGGCTTGTCTGCATGGGAAACTATTATACCAGTATAACTTCCCATATCAACATTTATTCTAGTATAAAGATGACTGCTTTTTACTTTAGCTTAAACCTCTTCCAAGGTGACATAAGTTAAACCAAAAAAGGCCCCTTCATATTGGAGAAAGCCTATCTACACAGCAAAACTATATCCGTTTAAGTTCACACCATAGCTTATGTTGGATAATTGTCCTGGGTAGACAAGCCCCAAGAGAAGCTGATGGATCTGTCACAATCCAACCAACTTCCGTTCACTTAAAGCATACAACCATCTATGGTGTGTACACCTGTTTCCCTAAAATCACTCAAATGCACAACTTTAACTCTGACGTCAGCAAGACAAAGGTTACCAATAGACAAACTTTTACTCGAAAAATATCCTGTTTCTACCTTCTAAACACCAGAAGTCAGAGTTAAGGTTTTACATTTGACTCTGACTGTACAGTTATGTAAATAATAAGTAATTACCAGAGTGTATATATTTGTATGTTGGAGGAAGGAGTGGAGAGGGAGTGAGTGAAGAGCATCACATTGCATCTACTCTTCTTATACCACCTGTGATACCTAATGATATTGCATTGATTACAGCTATCTGCTCCTTACTATATAGTGAAGAAGCTGAATTTCCTGGCCCTTTTAAGAGTAGCTGGCAATTAAATAGATTGTATGACGATATAAGGCTGTGTCACAATGTGGCAACACACCAACATAAAAGTAAATCTAAAATATCTCAATATATAGCACAGTCTCAAACAAGATTTCTAATCGCTCTCACTATTTCAGTATTCTCTTTCCCTCCAAATAGAGAGCCTTGAAATTAATTACTGTTAATGACTTAACAAGTGAAGTAAACTAGGCTGAATATACTGTACAAAAATATTTGGATAGCTGATCAGGATTGATGCTGCTGTTTCTGTTTTTCATGCATTACTGAAATATCATTATATATGGTTATTGAATCATTTGTGGCTGGTTAAAGATTATGGCTTCCAAAGGAGGTGAAGATGGAAAGCAGCATGTGTTTAATTTTTTTTTTGGTCCATCTCTTCTCCAAGCAGTTCTGTCTGTTCCAGATATGGATTGAAATGCATCTGCCTAGATCCTCAGTAGGACAAAGTGATTGTGTCTCTCAGCTTAATTGAGCCTGCTTCAGATATTAGTTTCTTCAGCATCTGACATTCTGGCAAATCTGACGTATTCTAGTAGCAGCTGCTTGAATCAGTCAAAATGCCAAGACAGTGGATGCTGCAGCCTGTATTCTTTACAACTACCCCGCTTGTTACTCCTTACAAATAATCCATTTCCTTTGGAGTGAAAATCATGTAGCTGTGTAAAGTGAAGTGAAATGACTGGCCCTCTGTTACACAGCCCTGGTATAGCTCCTCTCGCTGGACTCTCACCAGAATGCTGTGTTTGGGTCCCACCCCACTGGGACCATGTGTTGTTTAAGCTTCCTTTGATCTGAGTAGGCTGCAAGTACCATTTTATAGCCTGTGCCTAAGAGACCAAGCTAGGCTGGTTACACTTGATAGAAATGGGACCCTGCAACCCAGTTGCCCTAGGTCCCCAGGACCAGTGCTAAACCCCCTATTCCCCAGTAGCTTAAGCACACCCTTTCCCAGATCTTTAGCTGTGTGGGTGCTCTGGTTAACAGTTCAATGACGTGGTAATTGAAAACAGACACACACTTTGTATGGTTTTGGGGAACTCTATCTCTTTCCTCTAGATAGCACAAAAAATACACAGATCTGGACAAAATAATATAAGAGTAGTATGCATTTCCCTGCCTTCATTTCTTCACCACTTATGAGTGTTCTTTGGACTTAGGTCAGTCTTCTAAATTAGGAGTTCAGCATTTCCTCCTTCACAGGACATCTCTGGATCGTGCAGTCTCTGTTTCTTTTTTTCTTTGGCTGATACCACAGTCAAACAGGCCCCATCTGCTACAAAAGAAGGCCCTTCTGTTTTTCCCACTGTCCAAGCTTCCTTTATCTCTGAGAGTCCCTTGGAGTTCTCCCCAAGTCTCTCAGGCTCCGTGATTTTTAAAACCGGGTGTTAACACCCGATTTCTTTGTGTTGGGGGATTTTCAACTCTCCAATCCCTAGCCCCCAGCAGAGAAGTTGGAGAAAAGTGGTTTTGCTTAGGATGTGGCCATCCCATCATTCCAAGATGCTCTGATTTGAATGGCAGCCATCAAGGTTTAACAGTGCTCCATTGACCCTGGTCTGGGAGATGCTTGACAGCAATGACAGCATATGGCTGACTCCACATACACAGAGACATTCTGTGATACAGCAGTTTTATAAGATCCCCAAATTGTCACAACCTCATCCTCAAATCCAAGTTTTATTTCTAAATAATGTGACACAACACTAGACCCTTTCTGCAGTGAGGATGAGAGATGCTCTGGTCTTAACTGGTAGAAGTATGTGGAGTGGAGACGCCTGAAGTGACTGAAAAAACAAACTCTCATGCACAGATCCAAAATTACCATCTAAGGTTTTATTCTGACATTTACATTTATCGTCATCTTTTTATTTTTAAGGTAGGAATATTTTAATAATTAATGACTGTATAATCCTTGTTAAATCTGGGCCTGATGTTACCAAGGGTTGCTGACAGTCCAAGGTTTTACAGAAATAGCAGGGAATCATCATCATTGCTGATCCTGACCCTTGGAGGAAGTTCATGGAAATATACAAAAATCCAGAGATCGAACTCGTGGTGCTGCTAACATTAGAAAGAGTCTGATTTCTGACTCAAATGCCTGCACACCCGGTCTGCACCCTGATCATCTTCTCCCACCCTGGAATCCCTACTTTTTGTTCTTTTTGAGGCATACACACACCTGAAAAAGCAATTCCTCAGCTGAGTTTAAGAAGTGTCACTGAGGTTTTAGAGGCACATAGTAACCATGTTAGAATGCTTTTAGTACATTGCAACACCTTAATGTTTCCCTCATCATAATTCACAAAGACACTTGGTTTCTTAACTTTATACTACACATTTCATCTGAGACTCTGTTTTGCAAAAAATAAAACTAGTGAAGCAGGTACTTTCCCCATTTTACAGTACAAAATAGGTAAATAACTTCCCCTGGCAGCACAGTAAGTTAATGGCAGAACTGAGACTGGAACATGGAAGTACTGATTCCAATGCCGGAATTTCCTTCCCTAAAACAATTATTATGCTCCTAGGCACTTAGTACTCTTAAGAATGTGGCAAGGTGCTTTGTTTGTACCATTTGTGTCCTAGCAAGCATTGCCTAATTATTCCTCTTGGTCCTGGATTCACATACACTCAGCTCTGTGCCTGGTCATGTTATGTTGGTAGTGCTGAAAAAAATCCATGACATTGGTGTCCTAGGAATCTGGTCATCTAAATTCTGCCCTCTCTGGTTTTGAATGAAAGAATTGTTTAAATGGACATAAAACAGAAGGAACAAAAATCGCCAGTGTTCAGATTCCTACAGCACAATCTTATTTGTAGATATGGAGCTGCTCCAGAAAGATTGACGTGTAGCAATTGGCAAACAACAACGAAAAAGGAAATGCAAAGAAGAAAGGCCCTATTTTGTGTAAAACTTGTGCAGATACAATTCATGTTCTGTAGGGCTTGAGTCCATCGCCAGATCATCCAATGTAAATACATAATGAATCCAGGAGCAAGCCTTGGAAAAAGCAGCAATACTGCTGATCTCATGAAGGGACACATACAGTTCTAATCTTGGGTTTTTTCTGAACAGACACTGCCAACTGTTTTAACGTGTGTAGTTGTACTTCAGAGAGTAGAGGTTTTTTTTTGGTCACTCTTATTTTGCTATTTGCTGTAGCAAAGCACTGGGAGAAATAGAAATGGAAAAAAATTGGCCAGGGAAAGAAAGGGAAAGTGAAGCAAAAGAAAAAGTAAAGAAACAAAGGCACAGACCAAGTGTGTTATGTTTCTGGTAGTCACTGTCATTTTCCGGGTAACTGCACCTGCATTCCTTCTCCATGGTCCCTTGAGGGCACCCACTTAAAAGTTCCCAGTTCCCAGCCATCACTTCTCCTGGGCAGAGATCTATAGGCTAGTCTACGCTGGCAACGCTAAAACACTGCCGCGGCAGCACTTTAATGTGGCTTGTGTGGTCATGGCAGAGCGCTGGGAGGGCTCTCCCAGCGCTCTAAAACCACCACCTCCACCACGGGTGTAGCTACCAGCATGGCTCCCAGCACTGGTACACTGGCGCTTTACAGCGCTGAAACTTGCTGTGCTCAAGTGGGTGTTTTTTCACACCCCTGAGTGAGAAAGTTGCAGTGCTGTAAATTGCCAGTGTAGACAAATTCTAAGTCTCCCTCCTTCCTGCTGAGGGGTTTTAAGGTAGCACAGTTTCCTGATCTACACTGGGATATCCCTAGCAAAGCCAGTCTGTGCTTTGCTTTCCGTCAGAGAAACTATGAACAGTGCATTGCGAGCATTACAAGTTACCATACAGCTTTTTACTCAGGCACATTTATTTTTCAGGTAAAAGCATTACAGAGAGAATCTAAAAATCAATAAATGTCCCTGTGCACATGTTAAAATATAACGAGAGGTCACTTGTCAGTCTTATGGAGCCCTAGTAGAGTAAAGTCTTTCCAACCCCTCTGCAAGGATTAGAGCTCTCCTTGCCAGGCCAGCCTTAGGAAAAATGGCACCCTGGTGAACTTGTATTTTAGCGTTCCTGGACCCCATTGCATCCCCACTGCCTCCCCCACCCTTTGCCTTGGCTCCCTTCTGTGGCCTTGCACCCCAAACCTGTCCCCCTCCTTGCCTCTTGACCTCAGCACCCCTCTGACCATGGTGCCCTGGGCAGTCGCCCATCCATAAGGCTGGCCCTGGCTCCTTGGACAGAAAGTCCTCTCCATCTACTGGATTGGGAAGAAGAACCCTGAGTCATTTTAAACTCAGGCTGTTTATCCAAAAGTCCTTCCTTTGTCTCCTGGTCTCTGAGAACCTAGTTTAAACTAGTGTATGCAAGCCTTTCCAGGAGGTGGTCCTCTCTGGGGGGTATTTGCTTTAATCACATTCACTGTTTTCGATTCCTGGAGGATCTGTGGCAGCCCTCCCCCATGGAATAGAACACAATCATATGTAAGCCATTCATTTAATACAATGGACTCCGAAGAGTTGCAGCCTGATTAAACCATATTCGGTGTCTCATGTCCTTCTTTAGGTATAGCCAGACAACAGGCACTTAGGTATATAATACATTACCGTACATACCCATACCCACAATGTCAGGCTGGCCAACAAGCAGCTGGTTCCAAAAGCATGACCTGAAGCTGGAATCTATGCTTATATCTGTGTCCCAACACATTCCAGCCCAAGGTCCTGCCAAGGCAGAAGGCCAGTCCTGGGTGTGAAGTGTTGACTGTTGCAAAGAGGGGACTACTGCCAGATCTCAGCCATTGCCAACTCCCACTCAGTGGAAAGAAGCATGATCTATCATTATTGTAGGAGTGTGTAACTCAGGTAACATTGGAAGTGGCATAAATGGGGCTTTCAGGGGGGGGGGAAAGGATTTATTTTGTGGGAAGGGAATCTTCTTCCTTTCTCTCCCTCAAAGAGCCCATCTCTCACAGTGTTAACATCATAGATTTTATAGGAACTATTCCTTGAGCTGACAAATATTTGTCCTGCTCAATCTTCCATAATTTATCTTGAGAACACTGTATTTTCTGTTTTCCAGGATTCTTTTTCCAGAGTATAAAGTTCTTTATAGGGTTTTTCCTGGTTTGAATGACAAGTATTCCACAGTTCAAAACAATCTCTAATTAGATTCTAAAATTCTAATTTCATATTTTAAAACTTGCTATAAACTCTGGAGGAGCCATGCTGTTTAAAATCAAGACACCAAACATCAGGATTCCTTACGCTAATTACAGATGTATTTTACAGTTGCAGTTAGTTTCAGAAAATCGTCATGAATGTTTCACCCCAAAGGGTTCTGAAGATAGTGAGCTCTATTTAAACTGATAAAATGTCAAGACATATAACATCCCGAAGACCACTGCTGTGCCTATTTGTGGACATTAAACTATTAAATGATAATTATAGCTTCAAAAATCTTCCTCACTGCTCTTTTGAGAATTTCTGCACATTGGCTGTTGCCTTTATCGTCAGCAAAACTTGCAGGGCAAAAGCTAGCTAAAATTTGTGCACCACCAGTAGAAGACTTGATGCCTTTGATGGGGGAGGAAAATCTTGTTTTTTATTTTCACTTTCATTTTCACCACTATAAGATTATTTAAAACTAATCTGGGTATATATTATGCCATTTAAAAACCAACAAACATGCTGAATGCTTTTGTGTGCAATACTGTTTCTCTGAAGAAGTTAGCAAGCACAAAAGGGCCTTAAAAGAGCGTGTTTTTTCCCCACTCTTCTTTGTGACCACAAGAAGAATTAACTGCTCATGAATTAACTAAAGACTAAGTAACTTTATTAAGTAAATAATGTCAAATGACAAATACATTAAAGAAAATAATTGGGAACAATTCCCAGTGAGAAAAGGGGATGAAATTAAGTATATTCTTTGTTATGACTTATTCTTTGAACCATAACATTTATTAATGAAGCAAGTTTTAAAGTTGTTTTGATGTGTAAACATTTAAAAAATCCATTCCAGCTTCTCCATTTCTCATGCATTTTCTCTCCATTGTTTATTGTCCCCTACAAATACTGATTTGGAACTTGAGGACAATGTCACAGTTGCAGGCACTGCAAGAGTAGACCATTGGCATTACTGAAATCAACGCTGTGTTCAGTGAAGTGCCAGTTTAGGAGTACTTCCATTTTCCTTCTCTTGGTTTACCCTCTGTCAGAGACAATGATGTCTGTAAAATGCCTGGATTTTCTAGTACAATAAATCATGAAAACTAGGGTTACTTTTTTCACATTTCCTTTTTTTTTTTTTTTTTTTTTAAATCAAACTTTCACACTTAAAATAAATCCATTTAGTAGCTTATACAATTAAAAATAAACACTGATTACAAATCTTCAGTTCTTAATATTCAGGCCATGTCTACCAACCACTTTTGTCAATATAATTTGTCACTCGGGATATGAAAAACACACCCCTGAGCAACATAAGTTACACTGACAGAAGCGCCAGTGTGGACAGTGCTTCTTCCACAGACATAACTACTGCCGCTCGTGAAGGTGATTTAATTATGCCAACAGGAGAGAGCTGTCCTGCTGACACAGAGTGACTACACAAGCGATCTTACAGTGGCACAGCGGTGTGACTGTAAGCTCACTAGTGTAGACATGGCCTCAGACACCTGACTTGAAGGAAGTAAAGCTTCTATGCAGAGATGTATTTTTAAATACTCTGAACAGTATTAGGAAATAATTATCTTTAAAAACTTAAATTAATGTAAATAAGCCAACTAACTAAAATCTTGTTTGTTATGAGAGTAAGGTGGGAGCCAAATGTGAGAGACTACATATCAAGCCACACCTCTCTTTTAATTCCAATAAAATGATCATAACAAGAACCTGAAGTTTGCTTTTATATATTACACACTGTTTTACTGATTGTCAGTAGATTGTAGACTGCTGAAATCAGTGTCAGAATTGCCTGGCTTTTTTGTATTAAGCAAGATGTCTACTTCTGAAAGTAGACTTGCTAATTACAGTGGAAAAACTTAATTTTCAAATACACTTCAGAGGTTATTCATAGTCAATTTCCCCCCCTAAATTAGAGGTTCAGAGTCTCCTCTCACTTAAACTAGTATAAATTAGCAGTAGCTCTGTGGAAATCAGTAGCATTGCACTAGTGTAAAACTGGTATAAGCAAGAGTAAATCAGGCTCATTGACTTCAGTTTTATTGAACAAAAGAAATAACACTTTCTTCTCAGCTCTAACAAAATCAATAGACTTTGCAAAACTACAGAGATTACCTTCTACTTTTCACAATAGGCAACATGTATAATATCTCTGGATATTGGTGTGATTAAAGGGAAATAGTGGCAGGCAATCTTCTGCATAGATTTTTGGTGGTGGTGGTGGTGTGTTGAATTTGTCCACAGGTCACATCTGTCATACTGGCCTATTGTGACATAGTGTAGACAAGCCCTAAGAAAATATTGCTGTGTGTGGCAATGCACACTACAGGAGTGTGATTTCTGAAGTGCACTAACTTTTTTGCACATTAA
Organism: Trachemys scripta elegans; assembly: GCF_013100865.1. NCBI lineage: Eukaryota > Metazoa > Chordata > Testudines > Emydidae > Trachemys > Trachemys scripta. The sequence continues at coordinate 27,311,921 of NC_048302.1, read as the reverse complement.
TTGGTCTGTGTAGACCCTGCCGGTGTATACTAGAAGTTTCCTGGTGCATTTTAAACAGCAAAACATGAAAGCGCACTAGGGAACTTCTAGTACACACCAACAGGGTCTACAAGGACCAATTAATATGCAATAAGTTACTGTGCTTTAGAAATCACCCCTCAACCTCACCTCCTGCCGTAGAGCGCATTACCAGGCTCTGTAGATAAGCTGCTAAGTGGCAGTATATTGCTAGTGGGGATTTCAGGCACTCAGCCCCCTGTTAATGTTATCAGAAAATTGATTTTTTTTAAATGCAAAAATATACTTTAGTTTGCAGATAGATGGTTGCCTAGAAGTGCAAAAAATGTTTTGTATTCTTTGTTACACAGAAAATCTTCATTGAAAGATGCTTCACAAGAGCTGCTTCTGAAGGCATCATCCTTTCTACATTTTACTCATTAAAGATGCCAGCTGGCTATATGCATTTGATACATCAACATTTACTTCTGTTGTAGAGGCCATCAGAGCCACATACCCTTTTGCTCTTGAAGAGCAAGAGTTCCCTTGCGAGAACAATAGCATAGAGATTTCCAGCTGTTACTGTGATAAAACTCGTGTGTGTACACATGAATGTCACACAAATGAAGTGAACCAGGTATTATTCAAGTCTGATTTATTTTTTTGTAAATGACAGTAAGTTTATATTAAAGGCAACTTGCAAAGGTTTTAATAACACAATAAAAAACAAACAAACTGGGCATGTATTTGGAATGGGTGGGGGCGAGGGAGGGCTGAAAGGTGTTTATTTTTTGCAGATTTTCAGGATGTCTCTCCTTCCATTGAAAAAGTCAGAATTCTCATCAGCTATAAGTTTCCTTCTATTTTTCTTAACTTTTTCCTTTTCTCTCTCTCTTAATGTTAGCGACAATATCAAGTGTCATCTTCCTAGTTTTTCTTGAAGGACCTCTTTAGGGGATGGTGCATCTCTGAGCTTGTTTGTTGTGGGCTCTAACACCTTTAAGGGACAATTAAAAAAACAAACAAACCCTTTTAATGATGACTTATCTAATATGTTAATTAGTTTTTGGAGTTGAGTAGGTGTTAACAAAGTTTTAAGCTGTCCTTAAAATCCTCCCTCTCTCAAATACTTTTTTTTTTAACTCGTGTTTTTTATAATGATATCTGTTCATTAGCTCTTCCGTGGTCAGTGACTACTTGTTCTTGAAGCTTTTCCCTGAAGGCAGACTTTCGCTCAGTAATGTCGATTTATCCACCGTAATTCATCTAAAATGTTATTTTTTTCCTTTTCACATCCGCTACTAAAACACTAGTCCTTGCCTTGGTCACTTCATTTCTCAACTACTGTATCCTGCTCCTCCTCCTCTGGTCTACACACAACTTCTTCCGTTTTAGGTCTGTCCAAAATGCCACTGCTAACCTCATTTGCTGTTGCAACCATATTATCCCTGTCTTTTAAGTTATTTCATTGTCAACCCCTGTTGTTTCATATAGAGTTCAAGCTCCTTGTCTTTCCTTCAAGGATCTGCCTCTCTGCTCTCATATCATCGGACAATTGCCCATGTTGTTCAGCATCAGCTCGCAGCTATTGATTTTTGGGCTCCAACCAAGTCACAAAAGTCAATGGAAATCTTGTCTTTGCATTTGAAGCTGGATTCAGGCTCTTTATCTCCTTCCCCCATTCTTTGCTCCGTGCCTTTATTCATTATGCCTGTGTGCTTGGATTAGCCTCCCACTATCCTGACAGCATGTAATCCTGCTCTCTTTATGACCCATCCCTTTTCAGGAATTCTACCTTCTATTGTCAGCATTAAAAATTTAAGCAGATGCAAACTGTTACCACGCAGTGGTGTCTGCATGCCACCCTTTCTCCCCTATATTGAGTAGGAATAGGAAATAATTATGTGGTCACCAGTAAATCCAGATTTTACAACTGTGTGTCAATCACTTCCCTGTTTTGTCTGTGCACTTTGTTACTCTGACCTGTTGTTTCTTGTGACTCATTGTCTGTAAGATCCTTGAGGCAGGGATCTTGCCTTTATAAATGTTTTGTAAAATATTGCATATACTTTTACAATATGACCCTCTGTATAATGAATAATCATAAAATGAAAGCACTAGATCAGGGGTTCTCAAACTTCATTGCATCATGACCCCCTTCTGACGACAAAAATGGGCACCAAAGCCTGAGCCCGTGCTAGCCCTGCTGCCCTATGGGGGGTGTGGAGGGGGAGGCAAAACCAAAGCCCAAGGGCTTCAGCCTCAGACAGGGGACCTGTAACCTGAGCCTAGCCACCTAGAGCTGGAGCCTGAGGGCTTCAGCTTCGGCCCTGGGCCCTAGTAAGTCTAATGTCAGCCCTGGCGACCCCACAGTTTGAGAACCGCTGCACTAGATGGATCATTGTGCCAGGTGAGGCCTTAACCAGACAAATGATAATCCAGGGGTGGGCAAACTATGGCCCGTGGGCCGGATCTGGTCCGCCAGCCATTTTAATCTGGGTCTTTAATCTTGAGCTCCCACTGGGGAGCGGGGTCTGGGGCTTGCCCCGCTCCAGCACTCCAGCCATGGAGCAGGGTTGGGGGCCGCTCCATGCGGCTCCCAGAAGCAGTGGTATGGCCCCTTCCAGCTCCTACACTTAGGGGCAGCCAGGGGCCGCTGCTCTGCATGCTGACCCCGCCCCAAGTGCCACCCCACAGCTCCCATTGGCCGGGAACCACAGCCAATGGGAGCTGCAGGGGCTGTGCTTGTGGACAGGGCAGCGTGCAGAACGCCGTCTGGCCACGATTCTATGTAGGAGCTGAAGAGGGACATGTCGCTGCTTCCGGGAGCCACTTGAGGTAAGCGCCACCCAGAGCGTGCACCCCTGAGCCTCTCCCCGTGCCCCAGCCCTGATCTTCCTCCCACTCTCCAAACCCCTCAATCCCGGCCCAGAGCACCCTCCTGCACCCCAAATCCCTCATCCCCAGGGCCCACACCCCCAGCCGGAGCTGGCACCCATTCCCGTACCCCAGAGCCCCCTCCCGCACTCTGAACTCATTTCTGGACCCACTCCGGAGCCTGCACCCCCAAGCAGAGCCTTCCTGCACCCCAACCCCAATTTCGAGAGCATTCATGGCCCGCCATACAATTTCTATTCCCAGATGTGGCCCTCAGGCCAAAAAGTTTGCCCACCCCTGTGATAGTCAATAGTTAATGATTTTCTGTATCCTCACAAAAAAGCAGGCAGATTCCCCACACACAGTATATGACCAACTGTATTATACAATATGTATAGTTTACAATGTTTAAGTCAAAATAATTTGCACTATTTTATTGTTTCAGATGCTTTTGAGCACAAGCCTTTTAAAAATTAATATCTACTGGAATATAGAGCTCATATTATTTAGAAAAAAAAGATAAAAAGGCATCATCCTAAACTGTATATATTTCCATAAAGGAAAGGGAGTTAGACTTAAACAAAAGTGATGCAGTTTCCAGTCTGATAATCTGATACTCTGATTTAAAGTCTGGAGAAAGCTACAGAAGCTATAAAAACTAGTAGCTGAGAGTAGAGTTTTCAGTCTGGTACGTGTTTGGTATATTTTAGATTTGCTATCCACTTTGTGAACTAGGAAACCATTTTGCAATGTGGAAATGAACATGTCATCCACATGCACAGTGGATGTGCTGTGCTTGATCTCAAAGCACATAGCTAATAAATGATACTGCGTGGGTGCTCTGTCAGTTATGAGGCTCTGGTGTATTTGCATGCACACACAGAATCTTGTAATTAACCACATCAGACTGAATAACACACAGCATTCCCATTGTCCCTCTTTATGGGTGTAATTAGATGCTGAGGGAACTATAGCAGGAAATAGGAACAGTTTCCTCCTGCCACCCTTTAAACAATTTTTCAGTTCCAATTAAAATAAATTACATCTTCTGCCAGTGAAGATTAGTCCGTATCATGCTTGTCACTTAGGCACAGCCAGAGAGAGCCTGGGAAAGGGAGTCCAATTTTATAAAAATTTAAGGCAAAAAGAAAAATACTTCTGAAATAATGAGCAGTAGAAAACCAAAATTTAATATTTAATTTTGTGACTTTTAGTTATGACTTTTATTGCATTTTCAATAACGGCAGACAACAGCTCCTCATAAGATTTTAATTTTAGAGTGCTAGTGATTCATTTTATAAAGCTAAGTACTGTAATTTGACATTTGCTTGAAGATTAAAGATTATGTAGGTTAATACATTTTAAATAAACTGATCATCTCATGAAACTGCTTTGCAGAGAGGTAACATAATTTAAAAACGTAGAACATCATGCAGTTCACCTGCCATTTTATAGTTACACTTGCTTCCTCATGTCCCCCAAGGACACATTGCTTACAGTATTAAATATGTATTTGGAATTAGAGATTGTAAATCCCTCCCATTCTACTGTAATACTGCAGGGAGCATCATGTCGATGCCACAAGAAAATTTATCAGGGAAAAAAATCACTCTCGTAACATGAAATATTTCAGTTAGACATTGTTGAAATGATATGGCTGAAGCACCACGTAGGCACTGTTTTCTCCAAGTATACTTTATTAAGTGTACGTCATTTCCTTAAAGTAGATGTCGGTGGCATAGGTTGACAAACCAAGATGACAAATAGGAATAGACAGGGATACTAGAAAATTAGATTCAGTAATTTTGTGAACAGTCCACAATTCTTGCCACTTTCTGAAGGTGTTATGACATAGACTGTTACCTTGTTAGCCCAGTGACACAGAAAATGTTTCTGTTTTTATCTGTTTATTTAGCAAACACTAAACATTTCCTGCCCTTTCCTAGTTAACTGCTGAGCCTACATGAGTCTATTTAACTAGTCCCAGAGAAGTGCATATAAATAGATACATAGATAAATACTAATAAATCTCCTAGCAGAGGGAATCTAATTTAAATGACCTGACTTTCCATGCTGCTGGGTGAAGAGGAATATGTATCTTAGAATTGTAGCACTGTTGATCACATTCCAGCATCTCAAAAAGCAATCTTGCCAATAGGCAGCATCTTCCTCAAGAAATATTTTGAACCTTCACTACTGAAATATCTCCTTTTTGAAGATGTTTGTGCATAGACATTGGCACAGGAAGGCTCAAGGATCTTTTATGTTTGTCTACACCTGCTTCCTTGTGTTTCTCAGTTTCGTAAACATGTTTGTAAAACCATTTGTTTGTACAGTGCATGATGTGGCCACAATTCTGATTGATGTTGTCTTGATGCTACTACAATACCAATATATAACACTGACTCACTTATACTTTTTTTATTGATTCTAGTCATCCGGTGACTGAAGTTCTTGATTCAGAAAAAGTCTTGCACACATGTAAATGTCCATCCCTATTCAGTGTACAATTTAACTTTAGACATGTGGGATTTAAACATACAAGTGCTGCCCTGAGTTAGGGATGCTTTCTTGAACCAGGGCCTAAATAACAAGGCTGGTGGAATCTACATCGCCTCTCAAAGCAGGCTGAAAAATTGAGGGCTGCTTTTTCCTAAGTCAAACCGTAATTGGTTTCTGATGGGTACAGGATAGAATTCAGGAAGAACTCCATTCTTCGGAACATAATGCTATTTGGTTTAGATGAGGGGATAATAAAATGTAATCTCAAGGGTTGAAGCTGATTTGTTGTGTTTTCTGATTTAAGATGATGAAGATGGAGAAAAGGAATGGTTTTCAACATTGCCTGGTTTTGGGTGGAAAGAGCAGGGATTAAGAAGGGGCTGATTAGCTGGGCAGGGACCCTGGTCACAATTGAGTTAGAAATAATTCTCATTTTCATAAGAATTCCAAAAATGGCTCCTTCTGTGAAGCTTGAGATGAAGCTAATAGGGTGAAGAATTTTTCATATTTTGAATAAAAATATTATTGCTGTATTTAACCAACTTAGTGGCAATTTATTGTCTCTGCAACTCTGTGGTAAATATTGAAGCAAAAGGGTTGCTATAACAATTGAATTGGAAAATTAGCTACACAATATGGAATGTAGTTTACTCCCTTCCCCTTACCCCTTCATCTATAGAAATAGTAAAATGCCAGGCAGTCTTCACCACATTTTTTTCTGCAATTTTCCTGTGCCCTTGGAGATGTCTAGGAAAGTACAAAATTTAATTCCTTCCTTTTTGAGACAAACAAAGCAAGAGATTACTGTTCTTTTTTGTTGTGCAGGTTTGTTGAATTTAAAATACTGAAACAGTGTTGTGAAATTGGTAATAACAATTAAATTAAGTGAGTAGTTACACAAGAAATCTCCCAGTTTATTGTATGGCCTATTACGACCACCAATGATTTAATCTCGGCTGATACAGTAAAGTGAGGTGAAATATAGGTATGCTTAGTTTTAAAAGAGGTGAAGTAAATTCCCTATCAGCATTATTGTCCCCCATAGAAGCACATGTTGGAAAAAGATTCTTTTCAGAAGTTATTGGTAAAGGAAACATCCATATCCTGAAATGTTGAACCAATGAATGAGTGACACTTATTCTAGCATGTCCATCACCTCAAAGCTTAATTTGCTATCAATTTGAGTTTGTGGGTGACACTCATAATGTCAGCACAGGTGAGCTGAGGTTAATGTACCTAACTGAAAGCACTTGTGTGCTGATCCACTCTGCAAGTAACGAGAAACTGCTGAATTGGAATTAATTTGCAAACTGGACACCATTAAATTAGGCTTGAATAAAGACTGGGAGTGGATGGATCATTACACAAAGTAAAACTATTTCCCCATGCTAATTTTTTCCCCTTACTGTTACTCATACCTTCTTGTCAACTGTTGGAAATGAGCCATCCCGATTATCACTACAAAAGGTTTTTTTTCCTCCTGTTGATATTAGCCCACCTTAATTGATTAGGCTCGTTATAGTTGGTATGGCAACTCCCATTTTTTCATGTTCTCTCTCTCTCTCTCTCTCTCTCTCTCTCTCTGTGTGTGTGTGTGTGTGTGTGTGTGTGTGTGTATATATATATATATATCTTCCTACTGTATTTTCCACTGCATGCATCCGATGAAGTGGGTTTTAGCCCACGAAAGTTTATCCCCAAATAAATTTGTTAGTCTAAGGTACCAGAAGTACGCCTCGTTCTTTTTTCTTTGAAGTAAAGTATTTCCATGAATGCATAGGAGAAGGTAAACACTAATGCTGAGACAGAGTGGCATTCACGTATAAACTGGTGTTATTGTAGCTGGGCTGCACGGGCTCTGGAGACTTAAGACAAGCCAACTTGTATCACATTTTTCTTTATTTAAATTTTTATGGTATATTACAATATTAAATATGACAAATGACACTTTATATGCTTGGAGAATAATCTGCTATGGCTAAATTGTACAGTGTATCACTTATGTGAGATCAAAAATATGCTGGGTTTTTTTCTGTATATTAGGAAATAAACGACTGAAATGTGCTTGAAAGGTTAATCTTAAACAATTTTAAGTTTTTTAAGTCATTCTGTGTCAAATAAGCCAAAATGCCTTCTGCAGCTTGACACATATTCAATACAGCTTCCACCAGGTGAGCAAATTTCAGGTGTGAACTTTGCTCTAGAAGGAAAGGTTTTATCTGTTTTACTAAAGTAAATCTTTTGGAAATGATGCAATAGAGTTCAGTAGCCCACTTCTAGGTATCAGAAAAGAACCTAGAATCAAGATGACTATGCAAGACTACTGTAAAGTGGAACTGAAAGTTATATTAGTTTTGGGTCCATTTTAGTTTTTTAGCTTGTCTGTGATCATAAATGCCTCTGATTAAGTTCTACTTGTTCTTGGTGCCTCTTTTTGATATTGTTAATTTCCTCTTAACTGCCTCATTTAAGTAGCCAGCATCCTTAGTAATCTCCTATCCTGGTTCAAACGCTGCCTCTCTTACCTTACCTTCTCTTCTAGTGGAGACTTTATGGATTGGATGGAGACAGTGATTTAATGTCCCAAGGCTGTGTCATTGGAACTCCTACCTCTTCCATTTTTCTTCTCCTTTTGGGTTATCTAATGGCTAGACTCAACTTTGCTCATACTTTCCATGTAGTGGACACCCAACATTAAATATTTTTACTTGACATCTGATTGGGGAGTGCTCTGATACTATAGTAACAAGGGTCTTTAGATATTTTTAAGTCCATCTGCCTGTCCTGATTCCATCACATCGTGGCTACATTATAATTTCCCACTAAATGTGTCTAAATCTTTTAGCCCATTCTCTAACACATCTATACAGTTCTTAGCTTAGACCAAGAGTTTACTCCCAAGGTTAGAAATCTTAGTTATCCAGGAATTTATTTTCTTCTTTCTAAATCTGCATACAATCTTCTCTGAAAAATTTGCCCCATCCTAGTTCTGCCTTTATTGAAATGCCTATATATTGCTTTGCCACTCCAGGAGAGAGAAACAGATTACTATAATCTTCTGTAGCTTTCACTTGGTTCTTCAGTTTCTCAGGATCCCAGTCAAAATTGACTCACAGCCCCTCAAATTGTCAGTTACCTCATGTTCACTTCTCCATCTGCTTCTTCACACATCCAGTCCTGGCTCTTCTGTTTCCTCTTACTAAATGAAGTTTATTTCCTCTCTTCAGGGACCTGATGCAAAGTCCCGTGAAATTAATGGGTGGTTTACCATTCTATTTTGAGTGTTATGTAACAAGATTTGGTACTGAATAGTGTTATATGGAAACTCCATTGCATTTTAAAAATCTATAAAATAAATACACTCTGGAAAGGTATGTAGAGCTCCCCTTGAAGGTTTTCAAATAAAGATTAGCCAAAGCTGCAAAATTCAGTACTGGATCTAAATTATTCCATAGTTTGGTGTTATTAATATCTAAGGTTTTGGTTCAATCACTAGATTAAACCTATAAAATTATAATATGTTATCCACAAAATAATGATATTAGTCAGTAAAAATAGTGATTGGAAGAATATATTTTTCCAGAGCTCAAAAAATTGATCTAGAACCTAGGGATGGGTAGAAATAGTTCAAATTATTCCCTGTAATATTCCTTACTTTCCTTTTTTGCATGATGAAAACTAACCTCTTACTTGCTTTTTTTTCTATCTCTTATCTAATTTCTGGTCCATGACCATACTTTGTCTCTTGTTCCTTTCCCCAATGATTTAGTTTTCTTTAGTGGCCTCTTGTTGGGGAACTTTGCCGTAAGCCTTTTGAAAAGCCAAATAAACTGTTTCTGGTTCTCCTCTATCCATTATTTTACTGACCCTTTCAAAGGAATCAATTAGAGAGGCATGATATTCTTCTTGCGTGTGTTTGTATGATACTTGTTTTGACTTTTGTACTTAATATCATTTTAAAAAATGTTGGCGGGGGAAAATGGCAGTACTATATAAGACTAATGGAGCAGAATAATTTTTATCTGAAAGAAAAACTGTATCCATTGAATATGCAATATATTCTCCTATTTGAATAATGGGATGACTTTAAAAGAAATGTCATTAGTTTCTTGTACCTCTGCTATCTTTATATGGTGCATTTGTCTTACAAAAAACAGACTCCCATTTGTTGTAGACATTTTTTATTAAAGTTGCCCCGTTCTCACATGAAACATTTCTTATGAAACCCCAAAATAAGAATGTAATTGCAACAGATGTAACACATTTGCTACTGGGTGGCTTTCTAAGTTTAAAGCCTTACATTAGGGATTTTGAACAGAAAATACAGTAGTTGTAATATGAACATATAAATCTTTCTACACCCTCTCTAATTCTGTAATCGCTGCTACAATATAACACTGGTAGTAATAATATAGCTATATCACCAGCACAGTATTATGTAACAGTGGTTAATTTAAACATCAGTTCTCAAAATAGTGGCAGTACTAGTATACTGTGTTAATCTACCTGTATGCTGTGTAGGTCTTCAGATTGGAAAAACATCTGTGAAATCTTTCAAAATGAGAAATCTTTCAAAACGGGGGTGAGAGGGGCAGAACGTATGTGCCTCTAAAATTATATAGGAATCAACGGTTACAAACAAATTCCTTTTGTAAGTGGTGGTGATTTGTTGTCTGTTATTTGATTGCAGTTGTTATCAGTGGGAGGAAGCATAAAAGTCAGCTGTCTAATGGATGGCTGCTGGTAAGCCTGACTGATGATTCTAGATGGTGTTAATATTTCATAACCAGCCTGTACACTGTCTGCGTGTTTGCTCAGGCTGGTTGTAATACAGTGAGCCTTTGAATCAGGAAGAGCTTAAGGGCTTTACGCCTATGTGTACTTTGACAGAGAAGAAGTGCAAATTCTCTTTCAGAGCTAAAAGTTGTATTTTGATTTTTATTTATTTTAAGTTTCAGGGTAGCAGCCGTGTTAGTCTGTATCCTCAAAAAGAACAGGAGTACTTGTCTCTAAGGTGCCACAAGTACTCCTGTTCTATTTATTTTAAGGTTTACATTAGGGATCAATCACCATACAAACAGTTTTTAATGGCCCTCTTATTTCAGACCTACAATACTTGCCAGCAAGGCTGAAGGGTGCACTCTATAGTTTAATTGTGTTCAGAAGGCATTAAATCCCCAACTTGGATGAACACTTTGTTGTTTGTGGCGGGCAGATGAAATTATTATGAGAACTCGTTAACCTGTAATTGGGCAAGGAAATGTTCGGAAATAGGCTAACATACTCAGAGAACTATTATTCATTTTTCTGTCAATTCATTTTGTAACACACCATTCCTTCCCATCCCCTTTATTTTCTCTGCTTTGTACATTATACTTCCAGTAGCACAAGTGAATTAATGTTTTGGGGGTTTTTTTATTTTGGCAGCTGTCTCATGTATTTAGATGGCTGTGAGCTGCTGTTGCTGCTGTTTTAATTTTTGCAATGTGTGATTCACTACAATAGGGATAAAAATGTTACAAACTGTCACTACAGTAAAATTCAAAGTGGCTGTAGTAAGATTGAAGTTGCTAAATTTCCAGTGTGTGTTTTTTTTCTAATTTGATCTTCCCTCAAAGAAAGAAGGAAGGGAAACCAGCTAGTTTCTGGTTGACGAGTTAACCCCTTGATTACTGGGTTTTGTGTTGCTCTTGTCACAAGTGATTAGAGTAGGGGACCAGGAGCAAGGGTTTCTGGTTCTATTCCTGGTTCTGCTACTGTTTGCATCCTCAGATAAATCACTTAACCTTTCTTCTCCACCTCAGTTTCCTGAGCTCTAAAATAATGAAAATAATTGCTTCACTGGAATGTGTTGAGGCTTATGTTTATAAAATGCTTTGATAATCTTTTACGTACAGGAGTGACTGAAGAGCAAAATATTACTTAATTGGTGCCATTAATGTATAAAAGGGAAACAAATCTGCACAACTTGGTTTTGCAGTGCTTTGACAAAAATGTATGCAGGGTTTATATCTCATTTTCTGTATGTGTTGTAGGCATTGCTCTTTTACATCAATGATAGCAAAAGGTGGTAGAAGTTCGCCCTTTAAACTCTCTTAAGCTTTGTACAGCCTGAAGTTATAAACAGCTGTTTAGTACAGTAACTCATTGTAATCTTGCAACACTCACAACTACTGTAGATAATACTAACATTACAAGAAATGCTGTAAACACACAATGTTAGCATTCCTTTGAATTACACTGCTGTGTATATAATCACATTAGCCAAAATGGTGGTATAAATTTAGATACCTAAATCCATTACTTGTTGAGGCATCTGTGTAAATTGAAGGTTTTTTGTCATAGCTGTCATAGTTAAAATGTCTGATGATCATGGAGGTAAAAGGATTGTTTTAAAAACAATATGCAAAAGAATATTTCAAACTTCACATCACTTTTAAGTCTTTCACTGGAGAAATATTAAGAAAGTATCTGGCTCGCAGATGGGGGATGGAAATCAATGTGAAAACAAAAGGCCTCTAAAGGAGCAGCAGAACGTGATCACATTACAGCATAGTTAAATATGCCACTGCCAAATCATTAAGCTACAGATGAAATCATGTAATAGAGCAAATGACCTGGAACCTTGTTACTTTCCTTTGAGTGTCTGGGAGCTTGATTCTACTATCCTTAATTGGGTGCTTCTATTTTTTTTTTTTAAATGAATGCGATATCTGCATACATCGAAAAGACTTCCAACATTTAGCTCATAAGTGACACTCTGTACAACCTTAAGAAAAACAAAAAGTTGAGAAAGCTTATACTTTGATTGTTTATATATGTAAAGAGAGACTACCTACTTGAATTGTATGAAACTGACTAATTAAAAGGAAAAAATGTGATAGAATACTCTTGTATACTGAGTAAAAAAAATCCGGATTTTTTTTTTTTTTTTTTTTTGAGGAGTGCGGGGGAAGTGGGACGGAGAGCAACAGCCTCAAACATGCTTAAGTGCACCCTTTCTTTTTGTTTTTTGTTTTTCTGTGTATATGCGTGTCTGCTGCCTCTTCAGTTTGTTTTGTTGATGTGTTACTGGTAATTATCCTCTTGCATGGCATGGGGAACACAAGGGTATGTGAATTCCCCCAAAAAACAGTATATGAGGGTGTGGAGAACATAGGAGATAGCTGCATTTTTTGTTAATATTATATTTATTTCAGTTTACCTGCTTGATATTATTCTGTCTTACTGACTGCAGTTAAATCCAAAGGAGCTGTTAGGAAAAGCTAGCAGGAAATGAAACAGTGACAACTAGAAATGAGGTGTCCCCAGAGAAAATACCAAGGGTCCTTAAGAAAACAATGGTAGGCTATTAACTGGGAAGTGCCTATCTGCCTGGCTCAAGCCAGGTTAATACTTATTTTTCAATGGTCAGAGCTTAAGACCAAAAGAAAAACCACTGAAAACCACTGAAAAAAGAGGAAAGTGGGGGTGAGAGATTGGAAGTTGCTTGGGGGGGACATACAGAGAGAGAAATTGTAGCAGGGCTGTCTGTCCCTCCCAGTGCAAAAGTAGGAGTGCCAGGAGTAAATGGAATTTACCAAAACTTGCAAGGAAAGAATAAGGTGTAAGGTAAGAACCAGGCATTATACGTCTTTTGTTGTTTTAACTCTTTCCTCTGTTTGCAATGAGCAATTTGGTTGAATAAACAATACTTTGGATTTGAACCAGTGGCTCTTGGCAGGAACTGTGGTGGTGGACAGTACAGTACCTCCTTATAACATTTGGGGGCATTGAGGGTAGGGGCAAGAGAGCATCAGAGCACTCCAATGGCCACTGCTAGGAGAGTGGATTCCACCTCTGGGCTGCACCAGTCAGGCAGAGTCGTCTCAAAGAACTCTGGTTACAAGTAAGTAACCCCTGTTTTTGAGTTACTTTAATTGGACGCCGGTCACATTTTCCAAAGGAAAGTCTCCTGCAAGGCCAGTTGCACCTGCTAGAGGAGCCACTGTTGGTAAATGAGGGCTTCAGCTCAGAGATCCTGCCCAAAAGTAGTTGAACCATGAGGTACCACCCTGGAGAAAGGTGAAGGAAACCAAGCCTTGTCACCAGATGGGTGCCTCTCCGGAGAGACTGCCAAGGGATTTAAAGCGCATGTCACCAAGTAACCATGACAACAGGTAATGTCCTTGTTCCAGTACCTGAGACAGAAAGCGTAGCTGGCCCTCAACAACAGAGTAGAACTGACAGTACACAAAGTGCTGTCAAAATAATTTAAGTAAACAAACTTTCAGTTAGTCAGCTTTTGAGTTATCAGTAACAAAAACATTGATGGAAATGTGTCTTTCAAGTTGATGGTGTCTCTTCAAGAAGGTGCAGAGATAAAAGATAAAGCAACTATTTTATTTTAAATCAGCATGCTGTACAATCACTCCTTTGTTTTTGTTGTTTTTAAGTAGGTTTCATGTTGAATATTTTTTAATCAAAGTAAATATCTGAGAAAGTTGGTAGCTGAAATACCAGCTTGCTGTGGAATCAGAGAGGGAAAAGCTTATCTAGCTCATGGCCTTAATGGTTGAAGTTACAAATATGGAAACTCAAAATCATTATAAAATACTAGGATTCAAGATAATCCTAGCTTTCTGGTAGCCTTACCTACATGGCTAGAGGGAAGAAGTGATTTGGAGGAGGGGGAGAAAGAGATTTATAGATATCAGTGTATTATAAATTCCTGTACAGCGTTTCAAGGATGTAATTTTTAAAAGCACTTGACATTGGAATGACTTTGCTCCCCATTTGAAGTGAGATGGATTTAAAATGGGATCTGAAGTAGGCAGATGCTGAAAGGTTTTGAAAATATTCCCCCAATCTTAATTATACTTATAAATACAGATTGTGAATTTGAGGATTCCCTGCTGCTGAAGATGACACTCAAATATGGCTTTAGTCTTTTTGTAAAGTAGTGGGTGAGTTCCAAATTTCTGTCAATTATCTCCTGTTTTATACCATTTTCTACTCCCTTTTGTGCCCTTTCCTTTTTTATTGCACTTTTCACCTTCAGATCTTTTTTCATGCTGCCTTCTACATCAAAAAGAACCTCACATTAATGTGAAACAATCCAGGTACGATAACTCCAACTCTGTTTAGTTAGATCATATTTGTGCTTACCACTTTAGATGGTACTGCTTTGTGTTGTATTGTATTCATGTGTCTTGGGTTGGATCTTTGGGTCAAGGACCCATTTTTCTCTGTTAGACTCAAGTTGCATTTTTAAATGGAGCTATGGCACAATATCAATATATTAAACGTGAAAAACTAGTGTTAACATTATATAAAGGCTGCAGGATCGAGCACTCAAGTTAGGAAATAGCAATGTTAGCTCATCAGTGTGGCACATTATGCGTATTTTATGGTATACTTTAACCGAGCTTCTAAGGTGTATAGATAGAATAAATATACACGTCATATATGTACTGGATAAACTGAAATACTACATGTTTTCTGTGCTATGGATAAATGTGTTTAGTTTTGTAAAGAAATCATATTTAAAAAATAAAGAGTGGATATTCCCCTGTCCTTTGTTAAATGCAAACCTTAATATATTAAACTGTTTTAAAAATATTGTTGGAAGGATATGCAACATGGTATAGTGAATGTTGCTACGGCAATGTTAACTGCTAGAATTTCCCTGATTTCTGACTGTGAAACCTTGCAATTTCAATGGTACGTAAACACTAACTTTTCACAATTAATCTTCAAGCTCTTCTTCAGGGGAAAAAGATTTGGCAGTATAATTGCTTTTTGTAGGTTATAAGTTCTTCATAAATGTTTTGAACCAGAAAGCATGCACTTGTGTATTTATTCGTAAATGCATACCTACAAACTTGTTCCTCTACAGGTGAACTATGCAATTTTGAAGTGGTCATGCCATTTTTCTTTCATATCCAAGCAAAATATTGGTTAGCAGAGATGTATGGGAGTGTTGCCACTGACTTTGATCTATCTGTCTTAGGAACTTAATGCCCTCAGGGCAGTAGTATCTGATTATCTCACTATCTTTTAGCCACTTCACCCTGGTGAAGAACTGTTATCCCCATTTTATAGATGGGGACCTGAAGCACAGTGAGGCAAAGTGACTTGCCGAAGGTCACACAGGGAATCTATGGTGGAGTAGGGACCTGAACCCAGGTTTCCCAAGTCCTATGTTTGTGCTCTATTAACTAGGACATTCCTTCTCTCTGGTCTTTCAGCGAGTGCAGGATGAAATCTTGTCTATACCACATTTCAAATTTTAGGTGTTTGTTCTGGGGTGATTTGTTTTTTTGTGAGAGAAAATTGTAATTAGATGTTCATGTAAGGTAGAAAAGTGTGATTCCCTCTCTTCCCCCCCCCCCCCCCCCATAACCCAGTCTGAAAAATAACTGATGTTTGCTCCAAACTTGGGGGATACGGAATGTTTGGGACTGACCAAAGACCAGGTTAGCTGCTGGTGTAACTTTGTCATAGAATGTGGCCTCAAGTGTTGGGGGGGGGGGGGGCAGGGGAGGGAGAGGGAGGAGGAAGTATTTCAGAAAGGTGAGGGTTATCGATGTGAAAAGAGAGTTATAACTTCTGTATACTTAGCTGTTAGTAGATGCCCTGTAAATAACTGTCCCCTTCTCTCCAGTTCTCTTTCCACATCCTCCATAAAACACAACTGCAAACTGTATTTTCCATGGAGTCAAGAACTGAGCAATCATTGTTTCAAACCAAAGGGTCTTGAACAGTTGCTTCACAAGTGGGACTCCTGTAATGTTCAGCTACAAAAGGTCTAACAAAAGAGAACATGGCACATTAGCAAGTTATGCAGTAGCAGCCAAAAGTAATAACACAAAGCATTTGTTAAGGGAAAAAAAAGTTCGTCATGTTGTCACTTACTAAAAATGAATTGTTTGGGGCTTGTTTATTTTAAAAAAATGGAGAAAGTATTAGATGTTATGGAAACTTTAAAACAGAATCAAGGTGCAATGACAGACAATTAATCATGGTGATTTGACTCAAGAAAATGACAAGTACAGACAAATAGATAATAGAGTCAAGCAAGAAATAAGAACTGAAGTAGTTAAGGGAATAGGATGCTTGAAATCTTATATGTTGAAGGTTATTTTGTTTTGATAACTCAGCACTGAGCCTAAGGAATTCAAATATTAGGTTTATTTTGTTTTTCAAGGTTGGCTCATCCCAGGTGACTAGTATATAAAACCCATGGAACAGATGGTTGTCACAGGAGTGTGCTCTAGTAGTGCCAGGGCATACAGAGTAATCTGGTCAATGAACTTAATTTACACGCAAAACAGAGGGAGCAGAGAATATCTGAAAGAAACTTTCACATGCAAATATCTTCACTCTCCTTCTGAGGCAGAATGTCATTTGTTGGACTATGGTTTGGCTGAAATAAAAAAGGGAAATATACACCAGTAGGAGGACAGAACTGATTTTAAATATGTAGCAATATTGAGATAAGTTCCCTGGGCCCACCTATAGAGTTCTAACAGGATATCCTGATTCTTAGAGAGAAGAGAGATATTTTAAGGGCCAGATTCCATTCTCCCAGCACAACTAAGTAACTGGGCTGTGTGTTGACAAGATCAACAAGAGCAGAAGTGAAAGGAATCCTCCCTACCTGCCACCCTCAGACAATACTTTAGTATGGTGATAGTACACCTGTGGCTGCTATGGCTCCTAACTATCGCCTCCTTGAGGGTACTGGCCCGTGGATTTGTGCAGTCGTGGATTCATTGCTCCAAAAATCCTTTTCTTCTTTCCCTTCCCCTCTGTTGTGGCTATTACTGCAGCTCTTGCACCCTTAGGGCTCCAGTAATCCTATAAGATGCTTCCCCTCCCAGCATGCTACAGAGTGGGGAGTCCACAGGGAGCTGTGCCCTGTGCTGCACAGGGGATGCAGGCTCATTGCACAAGCTTCATATACTTTGCTCCGTCTGTGCAGCAACACCATGATAGTCTTGTGGAGCTCGAGGATATCATGGGATAGGGGGATGATTTTGTCTCTGAGAGAATAGGCTACCAAGGCAGAAGTGCTATTACTTCAAAATGCCTATGGTAAATAGCTGTATTAAATAGATGTGTGGCAGCAGATGGAGACTCCCACCAGACATGAATGAGAAGGTACACCTCTACCCCGATATAACATGAATTCGGACATAACGTGGGAAAGCAGTGCTCTGGGGAGGCGGGGTTGTGCACTCCGGTGGATCAAAGCAAGTTCGATATAACGCGGTTTCACCTATAATGCAGTAAGATTTTTTTGGCTCCTGAGGACAGCGTTATATCGGGGTAGAGGTGTATATGGCAGCTTCATGGCCTGGAGAGAAGAATTTTTTCCAAGTTTGTGCAATGTTCCTTTAAGTTCTCGGATGATCCATGCCTATTGTTACCATCATAAAAACCTACAAACATGAATGGGGTGAGGTTTGTTTTTTTTAATTCTGTTGCATGACTAAATATTCCTGTGTGTAACAGAGTGCTTTGATCTGCACAACAATGCTTTTTAAGACAGATCATGTTGAGAGAATCTAATTGGCTAATTTAAAAAGCATGTGTTGCCTCCTAATTGTGCTTTTTCCATATTTTGTTTTTCTGCCTCCTGTGTTCCCTATTTTGCTCACTTAGTTGTTAGAAAAATTCACATAAAATAAATTTTTTTTGATTGGCTCCCGGCAAGCAAGGACAAGGGGTGGGGGGAGAGAGTCAGGGGTGCACAGCGAGCCCACCACAGTCCCAGACTGCATGTCAGGGGGATCTAGTCACATAGAGTGTTGCGGTTCTTAGGGATTGCCTTGTTTTGGCCTTGTTTTGAAATGGGATTAGCTTGATTTTTTTGGCTTTTTGTGAAAGTCCGGGTGCTTATTTACCACGTGAAAGTTGGCAACTGTGGTGAGGGGGTGTGAGAGAGAGTGAAGATTCATGCTTATGTTTAGCCTTTCTCCTAAAGGTTCATTATTATTAATTAGTTTATTCATTTACAGTAGGGCCAAGAGACACCCCTCAGACGGCGGTGCCATTGTGCTGGATCAGGGGTTCTCAAACTGGGGGTTGGGACCCCTCAGGGGGTTGTGAGGCTATGACAGGGGAGGTCGCGAGCTGTCAGCCTCCACCCCAACCCCGCTTCACCTCCAGCATTTATAATAGTGTTAAATATTTTAAAAGTGTTTTTAATTTATAAGGGGGATCGCACTCAGAGGCTTGCTGTGTGAAAGGGGTCACCACTATAAAAGTTTGAGAACCACTGTGCTAGATGCTGTAAAGCCATATAGAACAAAAGAAATGTCCTGTCTCAAGGCTGCACCCTCATCCACCTACCACTTATCCGCCCTCTAACATTTTTTCTTTCCTCTTTTATATAGTAACTGATGCTCACTACAGGTGATGGGCGCAGTATAAGAACCTGAGCTGAATCCCAAACTCACGCCAGCAAAACCTCTCTGTCACACTACACTGTAATGTACTATCTAATCTACTACAGATTCCTTGAGGAATGCTGCTAGATTACCATATTGTCATAAATCCTTTTTTTTTTTTTTTTTTTTTTTTTGCAGGACACGCTGAAAATAATTGTTCTGTTTCTGTAACAAATGACTTTTAAAAGGACGTGTTTTAAGTCTACTGTTCAGTTCACGTTGTTCTTGAAGCTTGATAAGCACATTTTTGAAGTAACGTCATTGCTTCAGGTTTATTGTGCAGGCATTGGGAGACAACGTTTTTGTTGGTCTGGTTTTGCTCTTAAAGACTGTTTATTATTTCATCGGACTTGACATTTCTGGAGAATAGAGAGCGTGGTTGGAACATGCATAGAGCTTGCTTCTCTTGGCCTAAAGCAGAAACACCTGATAGAGGTTTGCACAGAGTATCAACAAAGTTTAAGAGAAGGAAAAGGAGCTGTGCTTCAGGGTCATTGTAGTCAAAACCAAACTAGAAATAGAGCATTACCATTCCTGTTATAAAGCACCAAACTTGCCGTAAATTTGAACCTGACTTAGGACCTGTTTTTATACGTATTGACTGAGGGGACTGACTCTTTGTTTAAACTGCGAATCTTACATATATTCCATTTCTGTTGTTTTTTCCCCTAATTCCCAGTGTTAGTATTAGTCATATAACAATGTGAGGTTCATGTTGCTATTAACATGGGTCCCAAGTTAGGAATGCACTGAAGTACATGCTTAGCTTTGTTGTACAAATGAGTTTTAGGAAGGATTTGATTGAGATAAGGGAACAGGCTTGTGATAAAAATTTGGAAGGGCCTCAGGAGCAGCATGGAAGAGGAAATGAACTTTTATGCGTGTAGATCTTAAGCAAGGCTGACATCACTGGCCGAGAAGAGAATGGAGGGAGAAATACAAAGTGAGTCCAGGTCAGAGATGGGCTACATCATAGAAGCCTTGAAAGCAAGAAAAGAGAGCTGGAACTTGATGCATAGCACAACTGGACTCTGAAGTGACTGAGGAGAAGTTCATGGTTGACCCTTCCGGTACTGACATATGCATCTTCCAGCAAACTTTTTCTTTTTTTCCAGCTGCCTAGGTGAAGTTGCCAACAAATGAAAAAAGATGATTTTGGATGCAGTCACAGGTGTACTGTCTTACAGTATTGGAAACCAGACACGACAGAACCAAAAAGTGAAACTAGCCAGTTCAGTTTTTGTCCCAACGGAGTGATATGGAGCAGCTAGCATAAAGAGAAAATGACATTTTTCCCCAATTTTAATTAACCAAGGTGGGATTAGCAATACTCATTCAGAATGGTCTTGTAAAATACATTAAAAAAATCTAAAATCTAAACATTTTAACAAAAATGTATACACTAAAATATTGAATTAATGAATTAATGAATTTGAAGGACAAATAGACTTTAGTTATGAGGTATATTGGCCCACATTAGCATATAGAGCTAGAGGCAATGTAATACATTAATGAAACTTTTCATATCTTGCAGACTGAAAACATATATTAGGAAATGTTATACGTGTGGCCCCATTTGTTGCTGCTCTCTTGGCAGTGTAGTGTGTAAACATGCTCTTGCTGGAAACTAGCCTGGGACACATGATGGCAGCTGATTGTTCTACCATCTGCCAAGATGTGGCTTGAGGAGTGGCTTTGAGATCTTGGACACATTGCATCACAGAACTTCATCTCCAGGGTAGGATGCCCATACCCCACTCTTCAGCTGGCAAAACATCCACAGAAAGCATTAGTTTCAACTCTTGTGGAAGAATGCTTGTCCACTCTTCTGGTTAGTGGCAGAGTCATTGTGCTCATATGAAAGCAAAATTTGGCCCTTAATCTTATCCATTCTAAAAGCATTACAATTATATTTTGAATGACTGTACAAACAAGTCCCCCTTGACAAACAGAGGAGTACAAAAGTCATAGGGAGCTATGTACTGTAATCTACATTATAAAAACATGAATGGACATGGAATCAAGGGTGGATTTAAATGAAGGGTAGCAAGTTAATGGATGAATAGGTTTACCATACGTCCGGATTTCCCTGGACATGTCCGGCTTTTTGGTGCTCAAATCCCCGTCCGGGGGGAATTTCCAAAGAGCCGGACATGTCCAGGGAAATAGGGAGGCATAAGCCAGGGTCCGCCCAGCACGATCCGCCGGGTCCGCAGCGCAGCCCAGCTGCCCCAGCTACAATGCTCAGGTGGGGCTCGGGCTTCCCTCACGGACGGGGACCCCCCCGGCCACTGGGGGACCTTTCCTGTGGCCCCATTGCCCCGCCGTGGAATCCGGCGCCGCGGGAGCTGTTTCCTGCAGGGATAGACAGGCCAGGGAACGTGCTTGGCGGCAGGAAGGAAGCTGTGGCCAGGGCTGCAGGGACCCGCGCTGCCGAGCGTCTGAAGCCCTCAGCAGGCAGAGGCTGCCGGGTGATCAGGGGAGTAGGGCAGGCGGGGGCATAGAGGCTGCAGGGGCAGGGTAGGCAGGGGGTGCAGGGGCTGCAGGACGAGTGGGGAGCAGAGGTCTCAGAGGCTGCAGGGGCGGGGGGGTACAGGGCGAGTGAAGAGCAGGGGTCACAGAGGGTGCAGGCGGGGGGCGCAGAGGCTGCAGGGGCGGGGGGGGGGGCGGGGGCGGGGCAGGTGGGGGGCGCAGAGGCTGCAGGGCGAGTGGGGAGCAGGGAAGCACTTAGCAACCCCAACCAATATCAGAGCGGGAGGGAGGAGGGGGAATGCAGGGTGCTCAGAGGAGGGGGCAGAGTTGGGGCAGGGGCTTTGGGGAAGGGGCGGGATTGAGGCGGGGCTGGGGCGGGGCCGGGGGTGGGGAAAGGGCGGAGTTGGGGCAGGGCCAGGCCCCCGTGGAGTGTCCTCTTTTTTCAGTGTTGAAATATGGTAACCCTATGGATGAAGCATGTAATCTATGTAAAATGGCCTTGTGCTGATAGCCACAAGAGGGTCAAAATCTCTGTAGAGAGATTACTGTTTTAGGGTTCAGTCCAGCAAATGCTTGTTACCAGGCACAGTGCTCACTAATGTGAATAGTCCTATTGAAGTCAATCGGACAACTCGCATTAGTAAGCCCTATACCTGGAAGTAAGTGTTTGCAGGATCAGATTCTTGATGATTTCAAAATTTCTTTCAAGGACTCCAGAGTTTAATACTGAAGGTCTTTACAGCCACAAAAAAACACAGAAATCGCCCATAGCAGTATGGAAGATTGTCTAAAACTTTTTATTTAAAAACAAAATAAAACAAAACATATATATTGCATCTCACTGAAGCCTGGAGAATTTTCAGTTAAACATTTGTTTGTATATGGCTATTTACAAACTAATAGCTGTGCAGTTACATATACTGAAGTTTATTTTAAGATTTAAAAAGTAGTAGCAATCTTCTAATGTATCTGTTAATGAAATAAATCCATTAACATAGCAAGGTGTGCAGCAAATATATATTGAACAAGTTTCTGCTGTCATCTCCACTGAAGCCACAACATGGCTTTTTCAACCTATTGAGGGTTGAATAAGACTAAGGGTTATTATTTTCCCCACTGAATCCACCTGCATCTGTCAATATACCTGCCGTAGAATAAACAGCATAAATTCAAGTCTCTCAAATTGACTTTAATTTTATTCGTTATTACTTGTTTCATGACCAGAAACTCCACTTACACCCTGCGATATATAGAAGTACCTTCTAAATACAAACATTTATTCACAAAAATACAGTTTTTGTTTTTATTTTTTATTGACATTGATATCAGTTTGAATTAATTTACCATTATTTAAAATCTGTAGCTCGTATTCAATTTGTGATCCATTATAACTCCTAAATCCTTTTCAGCAGTACTACTGCCTAGCCAGTTATTTCCCATTTTGTATGTGTCCATTTGATTTTCTTTTCATTCCTAAGTGTAATACTTCGTACTTGACCTTATTGAATTTCATCTCGCTGATTCCTTACCGGTTCTCCAACGTGTCACAGTCATATTGAATTCTAATCATGTTCTCCAAATTGCTTACAAACCTTCCCAGCTCGGTGTTATCTGCTAATTTTAGAAGCATACTCTCCATTATCCAAATCATTAATGAAAATATTAAATAGTATCAGATCCAGGACAGACCCGTATGAAACCTCTCTAGATATGTCCTCCCAGTTTGACAGCAAACCATTGATAACTACTCTTTGAATATGGTCTTTCTGCCCGTTATACACTCGTAGTAATTTCATCTAGTGTATGTCTGTACTACCCACCGAATGGGCAGGCAGCGATCGATCCAGTGGGGGTCGATTTGTCTAGTCTAGACGTGATAAATCGACCCCCGAGAGCTCTCCCGTCGACACTCCTGTGCTCCACCGCCGCGAGCGGTGCAGGCAGAGTCGACGGGGAAGCGGCAGCAGTCGACTCACCATGGGGAAGACACCGCAGTAAATAGATCTAAGTATGCCTACTTCAGCTACGTTATTCACATAGCTGAAGTTGCGTAACTTAGATCGATTTCTCCTCCCCCGCTCCTCGGGCCCTAGACTATATTTCCCTAGTGTGATGATGAGACTGTCATGTGGGACTCTGTCAAAAGCTTTACTAAAATAAAGAAATATGTTTACTGCATCCACTGTCCACTAGGCCAATAACCCCATCAAAGGAGAAAATTAGGTTGGTTTGGCATGTTTTGTTCTTGACAAATTTATGTTGGCTATTACTTATTACACTTTTATCCTCTAGGTGCTTACAAATTGATTGGAAAGATACCAAAACAAAATTATTAAACAGGAATTAAAGTTAGGCTGACTGTTCTGTAATCCCCTGGATCCTCTTAGTACCCATCTTTAAAAAGGGGAACAATCCCTTCTCCAGTCCTTTAGGACTTCACATGTCCTCAGTGGATTCTTTAAAGTACTCACTGATGGTTCCAGGATAATTTGAGCTAAAATCCTTCATTTCCTAGGATGAATTTAGTCAAGCACTGCCAACTTGAATATATCTAAATATGTTTAAACTGTTCTTTCCCTATTCTGGCTTGTGTTCCTTCCCTTGTTTTCCATTGTTGCTAATATTAATTGTGTTAAGCATCTGGTCACAATTTACCTTTTTAGTGACGCTTGAAGCAACATAAGCATTAAATACCTCAGCCTTCTTGTTGTCATCCATTATTAGCTCTCCTTCTCCATTAAGTAAGGGACCTATGCTTCTCTTCATCCTTCTCTTGCTCAACTTTTCTTATTGCCTTCTATGTCCATTGCTAAGAATAACTCATTTTGTGCTTAGCCTTTCTGATTTTGTCCCTACATGCTTGTACTAGTCTTTTATAGTCCTCCTCTTTAACAATTCATCCAGGTTTCCACTTTTTGTAGGATTCCTTTTTAATTTTCAGGTAATTGAATAGCTTATGACAGAGCCATATTGGCCTCTGACTATTCTTCCTATCTTTCCTTCATATCGGGATAGTGTGCCTTCAATATTGTCTCTCTTTTTGAGAAACTGCCAGCTCTCTTGACCGTATATTTTCTTCCTAGGCCCTTGCCTACCAGCTCTCTGAGTTTGTCAGTCTACTTTTTTGAAGTCCATTGTTGTTGTTCTGCTGCTCTCAATACTTCCTTTCCTTAGAATTATGAAGTCTGTTGTTTCATGATCACTTTCATTCAAATTACCTTCAGATTCACAATCAATTCCTCCTTGGCTGTTCCCCTGGTTACTTCCTCCACTTTCTGAAACAAAAAAGTTGTCTCCAATACATTCCAAGAATTTATTGGATATTTTGTATTTTGCCACATTACTTTTCCAACAGATTCTTGGATAGATAAAGTCCTCCATTACTACCATGTCTTGTGTTTTGTATATTTCTGCTATTTGTTCTAGAAATGCCTCATCCACCTCCTCCCCTGATCTGGTGGCCTGTTGTAGATTGCTAATATGATATTGCCCCTGTTTTTTCCCCCTTTTATCTTGCTCAGAGACTTTCAGCTGGTCTGCCTCTCACCTCCTTCTGGACCTCAGAACAAATGTGTATCTTCTTGATGTATAATGCAACACCTCCTCCTTTTTCTCCCACCTGTCCTTCCTGAACAAGCTATATCCCTCTATACCAATATACCAGTCGTGAGATTTATCCCTCCAAGTCTCTGTGATGCCAATTAAGTCTTAATTTAGCTTATATACTAATACTTTCAAGACTTCCTATTTATTCCCCATACTACTTGCACTTGTATCTAGACATCTAAAATATTGAGCAGATTCCCCCACTGAGTTCCCTCTTGTTGCTCTTATGGCTATGTTGTAACTTTCCATTCCTCCACCCCCCAACATCTAGTCCTTTGTTAAGGTCACCTCTTCTATGCTAACTGTGGCCTTTTGTCACCTGCCTCTTTGAACTTAGTTTAAAGCCCTCCTCACTAGGTTGGTGAGTAGGTGTATGAAGATGCTCTTCCCCTTCTTCATCGGGTGGACCCCATCTCTGCCCAGCAGTCCTGCTTCCTGCATCCCATGATAGAGGAAGCCGAAACCCTCCTATTGACACCGTCTGTGCAGCCATACATTCCGTTGCCAGGATGCACTCTTACTCTCAATCAGGTGGACAGACAAAAACACAACCCTGCACCCCCAACTCCTTCACCCTTGCAACCAGAGCTCTGTAGCCACTGCTGATCTTCTCAGGGTCATTATAGTGGATCACAAATTGAATGAGTCAACAGCGTTGATGCTGTTGTGAAAAAGGCTAATATCATTCTGGGTGTATTAACCAAAGTGTTGTATGTAAGACATGGGAGGTATCTGCTCTGCTCTACTTGTCATTGGTGAGGCCTCAGCTTGAGTGCCACACTTTAGGAAAGATGTGAACAAAATGGAGAGAATCTAGAGGAGAACGACAACAAGTGGTAAAAGGATTAGAAAACCTGATCTATGAAGAAAGGATTAAAAAAAACTAGGGATGTTGGGCAAAACTGATAAGTCTTAAAATATGTTAATGGCTGTTATAAAGAGAACAGTGATCAATTGTTCTCCATGTCCACTGAAGGTAGAACAAGAAGTAATGGGCTTTAATCTGCAGCAAGGGAGATTTTGGTTAGATATTAGGAAAACCTTTCTAATTACAAGGGGACTTAAACTCTGGAATAAGCTACCAAGGGAGGATGTGGAATCCGTATCATTGATGGTTTTTAGGAACAGTTGGACAAACACCTTTCAAGGATGGTCTAGGTTTACTGGGTCCTGCCTCAGCACAGGGGGCTGGACTTGATGACTTCTTGGGGTCCCTTCCAGCCCTGCATTTGTGATTCTATGACATGCAGGCTGCATTCCTAGCAAGATAAGACCAGAATCCAGGGGGGGAAGCCTTCAGGATCAGGATGCCTGATGGACCAGGGCCCCTCCAGGTGTAGGCTGGGAAGGAGCTAGCAGTGGTGTTGGTGGGTTTTCCTCCCACTGTGGGCTCTTCACTGTAGAGTAAGTTAAGGGAAAAAATCTGTTGATGCACTCGGCTGGCTAACTCCCTTAGTCTCCCCTCTACTTTTGTCTCATAAGCCACACGTCTTACCAGCCCCTGGTATTAATATCAATTTAGAATGATGTAGCACTCTGAGGGACTGGAACATCCAGTTGCTGTTCATATGTTCATGTACAAATCCAGGATCTTAACTGTCTATACATTTAAATAACCAATTTAACTTTATATGTATGTAACCCCCTGCCCCCCGGCCCCTTCTCCCAAATATTCTTTAAGCTCATGGTTGAAACTTACATTAAAAGGGCTCAAAATACACTTCTTTTGCACTGAAATCTACAGAGAGAAACTCCATCTTAATTTATCAAAAAAATCTTCTCTTTCTGTAGGACAGGGAAGCTCTCTGCTGGTCAGAGATCTGCATGGGGGAAAGGTGCAGGCTAGCAAAAGAGTGCAGGGGATGGGGAGCACATGTGTTGTCCCTGCACCAGCCTTGTATTGCTAACTTCAGATTGGTAATACAGTCGGTGCCTATATAACTTTTCCATTCCCCCTCCGTCCCATTGGTTTCCTGTTTTTAGCTGCTTCTGGAGAGAGCAGCTAACTATGGAAGTCCTGGGCCTGGCAGTGCAGTTCCGTTGGGTCCGCCCTGCCAGGAATGCTGGGGAGAATGCAGGGTGTAAGAGACCCAGAGCCAGCACAGAAGCATAGGTCCTCCACTTAAATTGTCCTATCCCTGGGCTGATCTTTCAGAAGGCTTATGGGATTTGCAGATAGGGCTGTTGTACCCTCTCTGTTATTGAGACCATTGAGAGGAAATCTCAGTGAGGGCTCCAGCTGAGAGTGCGGGCTCTGGGGTGGGACCAGAAATGAGGAGTTCAGGGTGCAGGAGGGGGCTTCGGGCAGGGGTTGGGGTGTGGGATGGGGGGGCTCTGGGGTGGAACTGGGGATGCAGGACGGTGTTCCGGGCTGGGACCGAGGGATTCGGAGGGCGGGAGGACGATCAGGGCTGGGGGTTGGGGTGCAGGAGAGGGTCAGAGGTGCAGACTCTGGGCGGTCCTTACCTCAAGCAGCTCCCAGAAGCAGCAGCATGTCCCTCCTCTGGCACCTACGCTGAAGCATGGCCAGGAGGCTCTGCGTGCTGCCCTGTCCACAGGCACCGCCCCTGTAGCTCCCATTGGCTGCAGTTCCAGGCCAATGGGAGCTGCGGGGGCAGTGCTTGGGGCAGGGACAGTGTGTGGAACCCCCTGGCTTCTCTTATTCGTAGGAGCTGGAGGGGGGACATGCCGCTGCTTCTGGGAGTCGTGTGGAGCCACAGCACATGTGGAGCAGGGCAAGTCCCCAACCCCGCTTCCTGGCTTGAGCTCAAGGGCTGGATTAAAACGTCTGAAGGGCTGGATGTGGCCCCCGGGCCGTAGTTTGCCCACCCCCGTCATAGATAGATACAGATAATTTTGAGGCTGAACATCAATGCTTTTTTGAACAAAATTGTAAAAGAGTGTGTGTGTTTGTGTGTTCTGTAATTCTTTCATTAGAAATTGTCTAGGATTCAAAATGAGCAGCATATACATGATGGCACCACCTCTCCGAAACTGCCACCTTGTGCTCCAGGATCTCAGGTTTTTTTAACTAAGACTATGGCTACTTGCAGTGTAGCCGACAGGAGCAGCAGTAGCGCTGTCTACATCACTGCTTAGGTCAGTGCTTATGTCGCTTGGGGGGTGGCTTATTCACAGCCCTGAGCAACTTCAATTATCTGGACATATGTGGTAGTGTAGACAGAGCCTAAGTCTATAGCTTTTCAGGCTACGAAGAAATGGTTTGCTATGTGAACAGAGTATAACTGCTACAGTGATAACTTTCTAAGTCTACAAAGAATCTGAGACAAATGCTCTGTAGGGTATGAACTGCCCTATTTATCTTGGTGAGAAGTTAGCTCAGAGACTTAATATACTATCTGTTTTGCTGCTGATCAAATATGGAAAAAGGGATGGACATATGAAGAATCTCAAAATCTATTGTGAGTGATGTCTCATTTTGACGTCACAAATGTGTGAACTTTATTTTGTGGCTGGATCATGCAGATATTCTTCTGCCCCCACCAGATTGTGCCAATTCAAACAATAATAAAAGAGGTACCACTGAAGTGAGGTTATGCTGGATAACTGCAGTTGTTAGCTGGTTTAAGGCACGTCTGGCCTTTGGTCTTATGTTTTTGAAAGTGTCTGGTATAAATTTACATCCTTTTTAGGCATTGCTTATGGGTTCACTCAGAATACTGTCCACTCCCTTTTACGTGTACAGTTAACCAAATCTCTGTGTTAGGCTCAAATACTTTCCAAGGAAACAGAGGCAGCTCTATAAACAGATGAACTATGACAACTGGAGTTTGCAGATTCTGTTATCTAAGAGCTCAGTTTGTTTGACCATTTATGCACTACATCTCTAAGAAGCTTTTTGTCGTGTGTGTGCTGTGGAAAGGTCAAATAATGTTTTGTAAAACCAATGAAATGAACAGACACACATCTTATCCCTTGCCAACCATTTACTGTAATGGCTGTTCCTTTAATTGCAAAACTCCTGCTGTCTGGTAAACAAAATCCCAAAGCTGCTTTCATATGAAGATATGGGATTACCATTTCAGGCCAGGTGCTTATAGGTGCAGTTCTGATACTGGCTAATTTGTTTTCTACAATGTTAATGTGTTTATCCATTGTAGATGTGAAATCAAAATTAGTTGGTTGTGCTCTTTTCCTCACTATAGAAAGAGAGTTGCAGACCTGCAGGTTCCTATGCTTGCATATTTACGATCATAATGACTCTGTCTACCATGACCCTGTTTGTGTCTTTACTTTTAATTCAGAATCTAACAAAAATTTAATTAATGAAAATCCCTGTTTTCAGAAAAGAACAACAACAAAACCTCTCTTATGGGCTGCACTAATCTTGTTCCAAACTAAATACACTTATTCTTGGAGGGTTTAGATGCTGAATGCAGCTCCCAGTTTCTGTTTACCTTGATGGAGATGGAACTTAAAAGAAGTGCACGTGGGCAGGGGGCAAGGGGGGACAACCCAGAGACAAAAGACTAGGCGTCCTCAGAGGCTTGACATTTTATTTAGTAATATAGAAAGCTAAAAAGATTTGTTATTGGTTAGAAAGCTTTAGGGATGCAGCCATTTGCTAGCTATCCTCGGAACATCTGAAAATGGGCAGGCAAATCCCTCTAAGCATCTTTGGCAATGTTGTTTCTGATTTCTCTGTGGAAGGAGGGCTCCCCCTTTCCTGAAAAGGGACAGTGCCAGTCATTACTTGGTGGTGCCCTTTAAGTAGCATTCCAGTCACCAGATTTATTATGCTATAAAAATACATTATTAAATTTGGACATGTAAGAAGATAGTATGCAAAAGCTAATGTTCCCATTACAATATTAATTCAGCAGTGTTACATCGCTAGAGAAGACTTTTGTAATTCCTGTTTCCATTGTTCACTGAAAACCACAATACATTTCCAGTCATGTTGTTAGATGTATGGCCTATAGAATACATAGGATGTACAGCATGACCAAGTTAATGTTAGGCAGGTGGGAACCACAGATGCAACTGGCAGAACTGTAAAAGAGAGCATAATAGGCTGATAAAACTGCCTGTTATCGATGTTCCTTGACCTTTCCCATTATAAGACCCTGTTTTCAATTGTTTATAACTCTGCAGAACTTTGCCCATTTGGGCTGAAATTTTACATATCTGGGTGACTGCTTCAGGATGATTTATTTATTTATTTTGAAATTTCAGCCAGAATGGTACATTCATTTTCAAGAATTAGGTGAGGAGAAAAATGTTTTGCCCATGCTTTTTTTAAAAAAAAATCTGGTGACCTTTTATTTGAGAAGCTCTAGCACCCTGATGCTTTGGAGCAGGAACTTGAAAGTTTGGTAGGGGGTGGCCTTTGTGTCACTGATATGCCTTTTGCTTTCCCCATCAAAATTTCCCCAATTTGGCCAAGCTGTAAGCATTTGAAAAATTGCAGTTTGCATTGCTCATTAGAGACTTGGGACATGGAGATCTAACAACTCTGTGAAGATTCTGAGCATGCTCCAGTCTGGGACTGAGCAGGACTTTCCCTGCACGGGCAGACTGGGGTGTGCCAGGAACAGGAACTGAGAGCAAGAACCCTGGGTCTCCTTTGCTGTCAGTGAAACCCCTGCTCGTAGGCAGCATAGAGGAGGAAGCTTCCTGAATCAAATGGAGAGGGGAGAAGAGCCAGACCTGACAGAGGTGGGATAGAGGAGGGAGTAGCTGGACAAGAAGCGTGGCTGGGGAGGGACTAGGAATAGAAGTGGGAGAGGAAATTGAGGACTGGGACTTGAGATGGGGAGACTAGGAATGATTAAGGTAGAAGATTGTGTCTGGCTGGGCACACAGATTTGAACTGGCTGGACAAGAAGATAGTATTGGGAACTAGTAGGACTGGGGGAAAGAGATGAGGGTGTGAGATCTCCCCCACCTGTACTCTGGCTCCTCATCAGAACTAGCCTACTGGCTGGGAGAATGGGACAGGGAGCTAGAGATTGGATGAAGACCTGGGGAGTAAGACTGGGACTGGGAGCCAGTGGTGACTGGGAATGTGAGTATGGCTACGTGGAGGCCAATGGTGAGGAGAAACAAAAATCAGACAAGTAGTTGGGGAAAAGGGGTGATGGAGAGACTGGAATTGCCCAGGCAGGAAGAATAGGGCTAAGAGTGTGGGAAGGGATATTTTTCAGGATAAGGGAATTCTGGAGGGAGAGACTAGACTGTCTGGGCAAGGAGACTGGAATGAAAAGGTAGAGGGGTGGAGACTGGGACTGACATGGTGAGGAGAATGGGACTAGAATGAGTAGCCAGGGTTGGGGAAGAAAAAGGACAGGGACAAGTTGGAGGGAACAAGACAGAATGGATTAAATAGACCAAAGTGTCTTTTCTCGCAAGAGAACACTCCCTGCCAGATCCTGGAATCTCATCATTCCTCTGCTGTCAGCAAATATCTGTGAAACTCACTGACAAAATATATCTCATCTTCTTCTAGTGCTGATCCACATAGCAGTCATAGGTTGTCATCCTCTACTCAGTTAGCTCAAGTGGCAGAGGACTGTGCGGTGGATCTGAAGATTACAACCTTGCTGATCAGCCATGTGGGTCTTTATATGATGTCAGACAGTGGAGCTGATCTTTTCATAATTTACTGTTTTTAGAACCTAGGAAATTGTATACACAATACCAAGTAGATGGACCTTCGCTAGGGATGAATCAGGGTTGTGTAATGAATGAGACTGTTGTCTGCAGGACTCCCTGCCCTCATTTGTTGCAGATGTTGGAAGGTCGGTACCTATTGTAAATACCAGGAGACAGCAGGCCTGGGCCTGCCCTAGCTAAAGGACCCCCCACTTAGCTTGGGGGAGGAGCCAGTGGACCTGGGCTACAACTGAATACTGGGGCAAAAAATGAAAAATAGGGATGAGACTGAAGGTTATAGGGCAAAAATCAGGGAACTGGATAGGGGACATGAAGCAGAGAACCCCTGACAACACCCACTGCTTCTCAAAGGTATCTAAGGAGTCAATGGATCCCGCCGAGAGGAACTCTGTTCGGAGGCATAACTTCACAGGGGATCAGAAATAGGCCCCACAATCACAGTTAACCCTCATCCTTCTTTAACCATCATCTTCCTTCTCCTGAAGTGATGGCTGTCCATCTTGGAAGGTGAGTAGGGAATGAGGCAGGGGATTTCAGGGAAGAGAGAGGATGGTCTCGTGGATGAGACAGTTGAATGCTTCCTAGAGAATTTAATTGTATCTCTCCCTCTGACAGAGTTCCTGTTTGATCCTAGGCAAGTCACTAAAATCAAACTTTTCACAGGTGGTCCACTAAATGTACATTCCTAATTTTCTTGGTCCCTGACTTGAGACCTTGTGGTCTGATTTGCAGAAGTGCTGAGCACTCACAGCTGCAAGTGAAGTCAATGGGGACTGTGCTTTGAACAGACAAAGTGCTATGTAATGTTAAGTACTGAAGAAACAGAGTCCCAGAGAGACTCAGTGAGTAGCCCATTATCACACAGGAAGTCTGTGTTGGAACAGAAAATTGAATCTAGATCTCTGAAGTCCCAGACTAGCACCCACATAACAGGGCCATTCTCCTTCTGTTAGTATCACAGCTGGATTGGTATGTGCCTTCAGCCAGCTAGTGACTTCCTGGCTGAAATCAATCAGCCATGTATAGATTTAACTCTTTTTTTGTCACTCAGACTTCGCTGTTGTCATTGCTCTTTCCTAAAGTCTCTGTCTGTCTTTGGGATGGAATATTTGTGTATTTGACAGATGAAATTGCAAATTCAGAGCAAATTGGTCTGTGTATCTAAACCCATTAATGTTTGGCTGAATTGGCCAAATAACTCAGGTATGGGCATGATACAGGCCAAACACAAGATTTTCACAACATTACTGAAGGCAGCCAAGACGCTATCACATCATTTAGGAATATCAAGTATGTTTAAGCAGGGCAGAAGTCTCACTTGGGAATGTCCATCTGTTCTGTGTACTGGGGTTACATGTACATGATTCTTTGGCTGGAGAAACTTTGGTAAATAAAAAATAGCTTCCGGCACTATAAGAAGCAAAACTGCGATCTTGCAGAGGAGCATTGTGTTGGAAGTTGCTGCTATAGATTTGGGAATTTTAAAAACTTCTATTACACTGAAGACATCATTTTTAGCCTCTCAAATTTGAAGTGACCCTTGATTGATTTTTCCACTTTTCACAGTAAAATATTTAATATTAATGTTTTCATATCTTACTCTAAGCAACATGATAATTGAAGGGCTCACATTTGCTAATGGACTTGTTCTTACAGCTAATCTTCTCATATGAAAAATGTATTTTTATTAACGTAAAACTCCTGCTGAGAGTACAAACCTTGCTATTATAATGCAGAGGGAAGGATTGCAGGAAACTGATCTGAAATGGATACTATACATATCTCGAGGACTCTGCTGGTCTGTACTTTTCTTTGTGGCTTAAGTAGCTTTAAAATTTTGTCACAAACCAATAGAAGTTTTCCACAATTTGCAGGCCTGACATAGTATTAATATAATGTTGCTAAAGGAGTCAGTCTTCTGTCATCAATATACTGCCATACATCGTCATGAACAGGCCCAAAGCATAAACTCTGGTGGTTAACTTTGTAGGTGGGTCTGGTTGAGTAGGGTAACAGTTGCTTAATCAAGATGCTTATTTTGAATGGTTGTTAGCTGCATTAAAATGTTACACACTGTTATTACTGAAACATTTTAGCTTTTTTTATTTCTTTCACACAAATGCTGCATATTGATGGACTGTTTAAACTAGTTAATACATTTCAGTTTTAAATTATTTTCTTCTCTTGTTATTGCGCTGACACTGATCTAGGATGACAAATCATAAGCTTGCAAATCAGGTCTCATGTTAATATTCCAAATGCCAAACATTGTTTTTATTACTTATTTTTCTAGCTGCTCATGTCAGGCACCTGGAAGGGTGTGAAGTTGCAGATTCTCTTATGTGACCTTGATAATGTTAATGATCCCCCAGTATAATGGAAAGTGCTGTTTCGGAAGGGCAGGATAGTGTGCCCCAATTCTCTTTACAAATCTGCCAAACTATGGTAGGGTTACCATATTTTGTGCCTCCCAATGGAGGACACTCCACGGGGCCCCCGGCCCCGCCCCCAACCCCCCACGCCCCAACTCCGCCCCCTCCCCAAAGTCTCCGCCCCCTCCCCTGCTTCCCGCGAACATTTGAGTTGCGGGAAGCCTGAAGCAGGTAAGGGGGAGTGTGGGGGGAGGAGGCGCAGTCCAGGCTGGCCCCCCCGGCGGCTCCAGCCTGGGTCGGCTCGGGCCCTGGGGTGCCGGCCCCGGCCCCTGGCCGACCACCCCCGGCCCG